>NW_020170510.1:107227-108370 GCF_000524195.1 Echinococcus granulosus | reverse complement strand
AATACTATTTACTGCTTTCCAAAACCGAACTTTTATACGCATCGTTTATCATAGACACATCAGCTCCCTTTTCCTTGCCTACACTCTACACATCAATCGGTTAGCACAATGCCTTTGCAGAGGTCTTGTCCTTTTTCTACCTTGTTAGCAGACCAGGAGGGTGAGTCCAGACCACAGACAGGCTTAACTCCGATCGTTGTACCTGGCGACGCAGTCGCCTACCACAAACTCGGGGATGCCCATCCACCTGTGGACTCCGTTACAAACAATAACGTAGAGTTCCATATGTCCACATTCAGTTTGGCATGCATTTTGCTGTTCTAGATGTGATTCCTGCTCCATCAGCTATAATGTCGCCATTTAGTCCAAGTAGACTAACGCTGATAATGACTAGCGGCAATTTTCTTGCGCACTCTCGCCTATGGGTGTCCAAACAACAGGCAAACACTAAATGCACACAAAGTTGCATTCCACCAGGTGGTTGAAGCACCTGAATGTCGACGAGATTCTGTGCCACTATACTGCATGTATGACGTTAGCGGTGGGCAGTGCTTAAACGCTAAATGTGGCTAACAACTGGCTGTGACTGGAAAAATGCCGTGATGAGGACTATGTGACAAACGCAGACAGTGTTCGTTGGCAGTGCGAAGACTTTAAATTGATGGAAATGACTGCCAACTAATTCAAATGCCACAACCCCATCGGTAGTTCACTGTCTTTCGTCAAGTCAAACACCCACATTCCCATGCTGCACGTGATGCATCAACAGTCCAACTTCAATGCTTGCCTTGCCTCGAACATGACAACTCTCCGTTCCAGTGTGAACACATGAACAGTTACCTTCAGTTCTCTACTCCCAATTCTTTGTTACCAGTTCCCATTTCCATGCCGCTCGTCAATCCAACCAGTCCACGTCACGCTGACTTACATCGTGTGAATCAAACGAATGTGTCAACAGCCAGTGTATTGATGCCGAATGCGAGAGAACGCCTCCTCCTTCTGTCTCCATGCTCCCTTCTGTAAGTGCGGGCATGACACATTGCCAAGTACTGTCACACAGACATCGCATGTGTGTGTCACCAGTGCAACACTGTTGAGTCTGCCCACCCAGCCACACTCTGACACAGACAGGCACAGCAGATG
>NW_020170510.1:102735-107127 GCF_000524195.1 Echinococcus granulosus | reverse complement strand
CTGTTCGTCATTACACGGTGTGGAGCATTGCACATGGCTAGTTTCAACCACACCACTTCCACTGCACGGCGCAAGTCACAGGAAGTGTTGAGGCCACGAATTAGTGTCAAATCGACTGGTACATGCCAACACCCAAGCCCACTGGAAAGAGGGCATTCACGCATCTCCTATCCAACCAGGCTAATGCCAGCGTCGCAGCACTAACAGGGCCTCGATTTTCGCCAAGCACCAGTGTTCGACAAGAATCATCAACATTGCAAGGGATTTGTGCGGTTAGCACCTTCTGAGAAATGCCCACATCTCCTATTCTTTGGAAGTGGGCGTGACCACCACTACATGCTCACGTCAGTTGCAGAGCATGTATTCAAATCACACGCCTCAAGGCCAATGTTCACACACACAACATTCAACTCACTGCACCTGACACTGCATCCCTTGCCTCTTCTCGTCTTTGCCCTAGGCCTCCGCTTCCACATCTCGCGCTCAGAGCATGGCAGAATTACGGCGCTGCGATCAGCAGGATACTTGGGAAGTGAGAGTGATTGGTCAAGAACTTCCCCACCTCCACTCACGATCAGCAGACAAGGAGACGCCAAGATTTTCACACTTCATTTGGGAAGAATCCGCTGTCACCGCCATTCGAAGCGCTGCATTCATCTCACTTGAGCGCCTCAACTACTTGCAGGGATATCACTCTAACGTAGTGCACTGAGTTCTCGCATTCAAGGGAGCTTCTGACACTCCATACCCACCCGCATTTGCCGACACGTATGACACCACCACGACAACAGACCATGCTGTCAGTGTATAAGTCCCAGGTTGACTTCAACATACAGTTCTTTGCCAAGCTACGGAAGCCGAGTAGCCACCAAGCTTAACGGGCAACACAGCACAATCCCTTTCACGAAAGACAAAGGCGAGACTACAAATCATTGATTCATTCCCACTCAGGAGACGCCTTAGGACGGACAATCGCAGAAGGGGAGGTGTCGAAACAAAACTTCATTTAATGACTTCGCAGTCATGGGGACTCACAGAGATGGCAATGAGAGGCATCAAGATTATCATCGTTCTAAGAGATTTGCCCTGCTTAGGCACCAACGCACTGTTCCTGTTTAGAATGACTTCAGTCCTGCCGTAAGTGACGCAGTGATGTCACTCCCACAGTACGCCTCACTCCGACATTAACGACCAAAAGTAGGTCCAACATGGCGATTGCATTCCTTCACTCACCATATTGCTCGGGAATTCGAAAATGTTGGTGAGGGCAAAGGGGTTGAAGTTTTGCCTCTCCTTAAGGCTTGTGGCAATAGGAGGAGTTGTCGACAGGATGGGAGTGAAAGTGAGCAAAGATGAATTGTACGAAGGTGAGGAGGTAGTCAGTACACCAACCAGGAAATGAAACACAATCACCTACAAAGCACTCCACAATCTGGATGCGACATACTCCAAATGGATTGCCAACTAAAATGAACAGAAGCACAGCAGGATATTCGCTAGGATATTTTGGTAAAGAAGGAACATTGAAAATTGGCTACACGCAACGATAAAACAGCGTTCAATCGTGAGTGCTAGGTTTTACCGAAAGGGATGGGTGAACAAAATGGAGAGGTAGGAGCCCTTCATGAATACGAGGTTGCTCACGATTGGAAGATGGTCGAAATGATTAACAAATTGGGGCACCTCTATAACATGAGCAAATGCATGTCATGTAGTTCGTGCCTTCGCACATCTGTCACCACATCACTATCATTGTAGCCGATTCACAGGACAGATCTGGCACCATGTATCGCACTCATGGTGAGTAGTACAGCAGTCAATTAAAAATGGATGGAGGAAATAGAAAGTCACACCTACTTACTGCTCGAGATCTTCTGAGTGACAAAAAGGGTGAATAAATTGCGCGGGTCCTACATTCTTCTCTCTTTCTTCATTCTTCACCTCCCTACACCAAATGTCTCCAATGCCTATAATGCCAAGCACATTCCTCCTTGCATCTCATTCCACAGAGCAGCCTCCTTGCTCTCACGAGTGACAAACCTTACTTAGGTGGGTAGTTAGGCTCTACCTGTCACAGCACTGACAATTAAGCCATGCACTGAACAACACGCTGCCAATTCGCAGCAGGCCACACTTCTGCACATCTCCTCCAAAGGAAAGCATTTTCATCTACACTGCTGCAGACACCAGTCACTGTAAAGTGGTCATCTCATCATAGCAAGGCAATCCTACTTAGTGGCATAAAAGCGCTTCCCACAAGTGATGACAAACTCACACCCTCACTCACCTCATATGAAGTACCCCAATTAGAGGAGAGAACACCTGCTTTTCCTGCACACAATTCCAATTTGTCTGCCTCTTCTCCTCTCTGCACACCACACGCAGATGCGACTCGCCTGCTTCACCCTCGGCACGACAAACGTTGCCACTTTCTCGTCTATAAGCAGAGAGTAACAGCATGACCTCCATTTAGTGGCCTCCCCATTCACCATATTCCAGTGGTGGCTATGGCCAACACATGGCAATCCCACATTCCATCCAACTGACAGATGAGTGGCGATGCTGCCACACGCTCCCCAGTCCCTTAGACAATCACACTCCCGTGCACATTTCTCATACTCACTCACCAAAGATGTTTGGATACAACATAGACGGCACTGCTTCTACACGCGAAATGCATACCCACGATCATATTTACGTGCCCCTACCAACTACCTGTATGCATGCATTCAAGTTTACTTCAATTTCAGCAAGTAATCAACCAACTCATGCATTAGACAATTAATTAATCACGCAATCGTTCACAACTCACACCTCAGAGTGTTAGGCTCTCCGCAGGCTGACAACGATTCCCTCTGTCAAGGAGGATGAAGTGTGGGCGAACATGTCGCACAGTCCTGTGAGTACTTCCAGCACAGTGGGCGGATAATGATGAGGGTGATGCAAACAAAGCAGAGAGGTAATTCGGGATTCAAAATGAGGTGGTGAACGGAGACTGTTTTGTACTCGATCAATTCGAAGAAGGTGATCATCGCAATGGAGGCCATTACATTTAATCTGTCATATGAAGAAAACAATCAGCATCTCGTGGCTCTGCGATGGTGGTTGAATGACCCCTCTCCTGCCCACATTGTATTTCGCGTCTTCATCACCGCAGTTAGCAGAACTGGCACATAGCATAATGGCCAATATTGTTGCACGCACACTTGGCCTCTACACATCACAATTGAGAATTCTATGAATTCCTGCTTGCTAGTGCACTGCATGACTGTGCTTAAACGGGTTTGTGTTAACAGGACTGATTTTGACCACGGATGTACAGTGAGAATGGGCAACTTCGGTGGTGTCGCCATTAGCATTGGCATGTGGCATCGGTGTCGATGGTCGAATCTTGAAGCTAAAATGCATCAAGTCTGCGTACTACGTGCAGTATGGTGATAAGTAAGTTGCTTTACAACCTTCTGTGGTTTCTCTCACAATATGCAGTCATCAGACACAGGCGATTGTAGGCGTAGGGGACAATCGGCGTACAGAAGTGAAGATGGAAGAGGTGGAGGAGGAGGACGTAGGGCCTGCTCAATTCCCCGGTCCTTTTTGTCACTCAGTTGCAGTTGAGCGGTTCCGTAATTTGACCTTCCCTTCTTTTTCCCTTTTGTTCTTTATTTCCTTTCGTACTGCCCACTACGCATGTGGTATTTAGTGCCAATTCTAGCCCAGCTTCCACATTCATTGAAGCAACGAAACAGTAAGAGATGTTTTAGTATTTCATGGTGGACGTAAATGATGTAAAGACATAACGTGCATTCATACACGTTGCAGTGATACTTCACTTTGATCAACAAAAAAACACAATGCAGGCATGAGAAAGCGTTAGCAAATTGCCGTAGCAAGTCTACGAAATGTCAATCTGTTTGTCCACATGACAGGCTGGAATTGGTGGACTGCACTGGAATTCACAATCTGCAGACGTTGACCACCGTGATGAGTGCCATCTTCGAGATGATCGAGCCTACCTCAGTCTCCCTTCACCGCTTCACTTCGAATCCCGAACTACCTCTCTGCTTTGTTTGGATCACCCTCATCAGTATCAATGCAGTTTGCTGGATATACCTACGAGATCGCGCGACATGTCCACCCACTCCACATCCTCCTCTACAGAGGCAATCGTTGTCAGCCTGAGGAGAGCCTAACACTTGCAGTGGTGAGTTGTGAACAATTGCGTGATGAATTAACTGTGCAATGCGTGCGTTGGTTGCGTAGTTGTGAAGCTGAAGTAAACGCTGAATAGGTGCACAGAGTTAGTTGGTAGGGACATGTTGATGGCATCACTGGAATGGGCTTAGTGTGGGCGCAGTGTGCTGCACGTTGTGTGCAAACATCTTCGGTGACTGA
>NW_020170510.1:98246-102635 GCF_000524195.1 Echinococcus granulosus | reverse complement strand
GGATGTGAATATTGCATGGCATTGTGATTGTGGAACGGAGCGGAGGTCGTATGGAAGTATCGCCATTTGGTGTCGTCAGTTGGATGCAAAGTGGAATTGGCGTGTGTTGGCCATGGTCAGCACAGCAGTGTGCTTGATGAGGAGGCCATGGAATGGAGGTGTTGCTGTTGCTCTCTTCGTGTAGACGAGAAAGTGACGACGTTTGTGGTGCCGAGGGAGGAAGCAGGCAAATCACATCTGTTGGTGGTGTACAGAGAAGAGGAGAGGCAGACAAAATGGATAGAGTGGGAGGAGGAGTAAGAGGAGGAGCAGGAGGAGGAGCAGGAGGAGGAGAAGAGTGATGGTGGACATGCTGCACATTGCCTTCCTGTTTGTTATCCAGAAGGAATTGAGCAGTTCCGTAAGTGTATCCTTTCTTCCTTTCTCGCCTTCTTCTCTCTCTCTCTTCATTTCCATCCATACTGCGCACCTCGCATGTGCTATTTCGTGTCAATTGTAGTCCACCTACCACATCCACTGAGGCGCCCAAATAGTGAGAGAATAGATTTGCGTGTTTCATGCTGCCCGTATTGACTAGGCTGATGTTGGTGTGGTGAGATAAGTGGGTAGACTGGAAGTACAAGAAGTGCATTTACACACGTTGTAGTGATGCCCCAATCCGCTTCTCCTTTGCATCACATCCCTTCCAATCACCATTATCCACCAATGGCGAAAAGTTGCGTAATGGATGCGACCACCACCACCGCACCGTCTCTCTTGATTACCATGCCACACTTCGGTAAGCCTCAGTATTATTCCACCAATGCATGCTATTCCAATGTTGCGTGTTGTCAATCATTGTTGTGACTTCAATTCCAAGGCGACTGGTGAATGTCCCATTGTGCTTTTGTTCGTTGCAGTGTATGCAGCAGCTGACGTGTTGGCCATGCAAATCGTAGAATATTATGAAGGTGGTTGTGTTTCACATTGTGATTGGCATACTGAGTTGAGAGGAGAGATGCCTGTTAGTGAGGAAAAGAGTTTAGCAATCTCATATCCCTTCTGGAAAAGATGAAGACACAAGTATGCACACAACTGATGTGCGTGGATAAATGTATTTCATCAGTGTGTGCATATTTACAGGTGATAGCTTGTGGGATGAGAAGCAGGCAGCCGATGGAAAGCAGGTGGAGTGACGCTGAGGTGAGTATTAGAGTGCATAGGAAAACAAAAACTGGGGTAAATAAGAGAGATGAAGAGGGCATGGTGGAAATAAAAGCGGAGGCGAAAGTGGAGGTGACAAAGAGGAAAGCAGAAAAATAAGACGGTGAGGGTGTTTGAGGCTTCATTAGCGTGTGAGATGGACCACTCTCATCTTGCCTGGCTTCGTGGGTGTGACCAAAAGGCGATTGAATATGCTGTCAATAGGGATTGTCAAGACGAAAAACTTCACTATCATAAGTGCCTTACCCTTCCCTTTTTCCTCTTTTTCGCATGAATAGCACCCTTAGTTTAGTGCGATATTTAATGGTGTGTCGTGAAGCCAACCGTGACTAGTTTTGAACATGTCGCAATTGGACTTGGAGTAATCCTTACATAAAATCCCGCAATACAGCAGTACACAAGTAATTTTACTCCACTGATTGCATTTAACCAAGTTTAGCTACAAGTGCAATTGGCGCTTATAATATGTGCGTGTGACGTGTAGAATACAGCAAATTGAATCAACTCTGCCCCTTCTAAATACACTCAAATCCATCCCTCTTCTACCAAATCCGTTTCACAGAGGATGCACATTTAAATCCTCTCAAATAAATTATCAAGATGTGCTACTAGTAATTAAGTATGTAGTATTTGTTAAATGATGACATCACCTGCACCACATCACCTTTAATGCAGTCTCATACTTGAGACTTGTAATGGCTAAAGCAGAAGCAAACGATAGCACTCCTCAGAGTCAGAAGAAGAGGAAGAAGGTCATGCATTATACCAATGTATGTTTAAATGGAACCACTGAATGAGCGGATTCCCTCGTCTCCACAGTTGTACTTGTGTGCTGAGGATACAGCAACTCCTGCTTCACCCCCACTCGCCTTTACTCTAGTGATAAACAACTCTTTCCTAGTGGCGCAGAACTCCAAACTCAACCTTTATCTAAGCTGTGGGAGCAGTTTAGTGTTCTCTATTAAGATGCGCATGAAGTAAAACGCACAGCAAGATCTATTCTTAGTTGGTTCGACTTTAAATGGCGTTCCCGAATACAAAGTATGTCGCCTTAATACTCTTAACAACATATAGTACGAAACACAATAAGGAGCGAATCGCGCACCCATCCCTGCAACTTAGAATTCAAGTCCAGCTTTTGTGACAAAGCTGTCAAGCTAGTCGTTAGTATTGTAAACCATTGGGCGACAGAATATTCGGGGGATATATTTCTTAAAGGTCTACAAATCCCAAAGCCACGGCAACAATTTTGATTCGTAAAGGTAAAATCAGCGTTCCAAAGCAAGGTTAGATGCGTCATTTACAAGGACAAAATTTTGCATGGTCGAAAATTATCATGGATTGCCAGATTATGCTGTAATCACTTTTAGGCATCTAAATGCTATTGTTCTGTATCAACGTCTGTATTCAGTTTTAAAAAATATTACGAATAGGGAAAAAATATAGCACTGCACATAACCATAAGTTACCTTCTCTTCAAAGGACGCTGTCTGTGATATCGCGCGGATTGTCCTCAGTCCGTTGATCCCAAGGGTAGTGTCACTGCAAAATTAAAACACTCATTCCTGGGTGGTGGCTTTAAACCACCATTTCGCAGCATTTGTAGTAGTATGCGTACTTTATTATTATTGTTACTAAAACTACAAACTACATAACACTAACTGCAAGGTCTGAAAGCAAGAAGAAACACTGTTCAAAATTTTATTTGAATTTAGGTATTTATAAAAGAGGCTAAAACAGTTGACAGTCTTTACAAGTTTGTTAATGGAATAATTGCATTTTCAAAGGAACAAGTTTAATTAATTCATCTTAAAGTTGTTATGTGCTTTTGAATTTTTGTTTTATTTGGCATAAATTTTATGGGTAAAAAAGTTTTGCATCCTTTGTACAAGTGACACTTGTAGGTTTAGATTGCATGACACAAACCAAAAGTCCTTACACTACTTTCCCGGTACAAAACATAAGCACAAGTCATTTGCGAGGGAAGGAACACCCTTCTCCTCCCTTAACTTGACAACATTCTATGCCTTTGTGTGAAGGTCCTAGGCCTCTTGGAGAGGTGCAAAGCCTGTTGTTCGTCACTCTAGGCTAGCCGAGTGCTGCAGCTCGTTGCTTCCACCCTCTCTTTGTTTTGTCCTGAATAATGTACGTATCGGATGTCATTTTGTGGCAGGAGAGAAGGTGGATTTTTACGGTCATTCCAACATGTTTGGACCTAATAATTTGAAATGACAAGTCATAGTTGTATGGAGTACAATTCAGCTGTCGTATGTCCTACCAACATGCAGTGTAGGGTATGGGATATCGGCAGGCGTGTGGATGAGAAACAGACTGCTGTGAGGACTTTGACTGTTACGAAATCGGGAGCTACCATTATCCATGGCGATGTGTGCCAAAGCGAGTTTAGTAATAACGGAGCATAATGGGCATTTTGACTAAGCTTAAGGCTTTTGACTGCATTCACTTTTGTGGCTACCCACAGTAAATTAGCTATTAGAGTGACTCCCACTTGAGGTTTGATAGAGCACTGTCCTAGTCACCTCATTTGGTGACACGAGAACATGTTCTCTGTATTCGGTTCTCAACAGACCCTCATTTCATCCTCACCGATCACAAGACAACTACTGCATTTCGCCGGAGGTTGTTTTCAACAGCCAATATCATGTCAGATGTGAATGCAGTATGATATCTTTGGTAAATCTAGTGAGTGATCTTATTTGCTTTGGCTTGACATGCTCTGCTCCAATCTGACTCTATCGTATCTGATGTGATATGCCCTGCCCTGTCCTCCCCTTCGTCCAAGCTGCAATTGTCTGACTTACAGAACTGAACAAAGACCAGTAAACATGATTTGAAAATGGATGTAGCCTTTTTCCTCAAGCCTATTTCCTCCCGTCAATCAGATGTGCATTTTTTTAAGGGGCAACTCCGTCACTTTAACACAAAGCTGATGGCAGAGCACAAAGTTTGTTCTGAGGCTTTGATGCATCACTATTTCCTCATAAAGTGATTCCCTTCCAGGTTCTTCTCTTAGCTGCGCATCAATTGCTAGTCGAAGGTGGGGCAGAAGAATGAGAAGGAGGTGTCGGCGATATGGAAATAGTTGGAGAGGAAACGCATTAGAGAGTCGGTAGGAATGGAACGATCGACTTTATCAGTGTCTGGAGGAAAAAGGGTGTTAGTATT
>NW_020170510.1:93272-98146 GCF_000524195.1 Echinococcus granulosus | reverse complement strand
GATTTTTTTAATTAAATAATTCACTTATTTTACATTTGAATTGCCTAGCCAAAGCTTTGATCTACTTCCACTTAGCGATGAAGTAGTCTAGAATGATTTGCCCAATTCATTGCTTAGATCTCAGACTCGTGTCTCTCTTCACAAATAGTCATAGCTACTCACATCCACAGTAATTTTAGTAATTCCTTCACGTTTTTTATTTTGTTAGTGGTTTGATGGTATCGTCGACAAGGCTTTTTAGAAGTCAACAGGAACCATCCCAATCAGAAAGTTAACCTACACTCGGTTGATATATGCGTGTTTTTATTTGATTATTATTTTGTTTTTTAACTTATGACGGCGCCTAGAAAATCCTCGGTTTACAAAATGGGTTTTCACCTGTAAAGCGATCACCCTAAAAGCAGAATGACCGCACTTGGGTACACCAGGATATCTTCTAGTCTTCAAAATAAACCAGCAAACGAAATCTTTTGACATAGGTAGCGATAGGTGGCGTTTATAATTGTCTTATAAAGGCTTTTGTGGTATTTGACTACCCTTGTGAAGTTCATTGTAGATGACTTTAAAAGAAGACGCAAGACATACATAAAAGTCGGTGTTGAATGTCCAACAATCAAAGCTTCTGGCACCTCGATAAGATCAATTGTTCAAAGCAAATCTGGCCAATCTTTATAAGGGCCCAAACGTCCTACGATTTTACTACTAGAGATTTGTGCCACTTGCTAAGAGTTACAAACACCCTTTGGTCCTATAAATCTTGCATACTCGCATATTTTTTGCCTCTTCCTGGGTGTAGATAACCTTTGAATGTGTCTCGCCTATTGTTTATTGCTTGTTTATATATAACCGCATGATTGGCATTTGCGTTAACGCACAAATTGCGTGTGTTTTTGACTCCAAACAACATGCACTAATCATCGCACTTGCTTTGTTGATTTCCGCCGGCACTGGCCACGTCCTCGTTTGGCCAAGTTCCGAAAGGTGATAAACATTTCGCATTCGGTAGTCTTGCGTTACCGGTACGACCGAACTTAGTACACATGGTCGATCGGGCTAGGATGGGTGAAAAATTCACACTAGTATTTAGGTAAGTAACTCGTTAAAGTGTGCACAAACCAGTTAATTTAGAACAGCAAAATACGTGACAAGCTGTTCATGAATTTGTCATATTAAGAAAAATGTTATAAAATAGCAGAATTATGAATGATGGATCGAGATCTTGCACAAAAGGCGAAAGGAAATGTGTGCTAGTAGAGTTGCGCCTCATGAATTTTGTTTGGATTTATTTGCAAAGTAGTTTCATCTACGGCGAGGGGAATTTGAAGAGTCTTTACAAAATGCAGTTTTTTGCATGGAGCGCTGCAAGACTTCCTTTAGGTAGGTCTTGTGTCCGGAGACTAGCCCGCCCGACAAAGGCACAATGGCCCTTTACTGAGACCGAGAGTTAAAAAATTGACGCATTACATAGTCCTTCTCCTCTTTTGAGCACCGTCCACCGCGCTCTTCTTCCCTAACCTCTAGCGGCAGCCATCACAATGTAATCAGTGCTGTAAGGAAACACTCACGGGCCCATCGTGCTAGCCATCAAATTTCTAATCAACTGGGAGGATACCTGACCGCGAAGTCATTGACCCTTCTTGGCAATTTTATTGAATTGGCAGTTTCGTCCTGTGTGAAAAGCTGGTTTAGAAGACGAGAAATCGTGCTGACCATCACGCATGTACAGGGCTAGATGTAGGAACGCTGGCCACCAATAAAAACGTTTAGAGGATTCTAGTTGGCATCGGAGCTGCTGCCACGGCTCCGACTTCAACCCACCCAGAGGGGTACAATGGCGGAGACGCAGTGTCCCTTTACCAAAACCAGGGGTTAAAACCAGCGCATTACATAGGTGTTAAGTAGTGTGGAAGAATAGATTCATGAAAAACTAACAAGGTGAAACACTTTTCGATTTAAGTATTCCAATATTCTTATTTAGTTACAGAACTACGACAAATTCGTTCAAACCGCTTGGACAGCTCTGGTGAGCATGTTTATGTGACATAGACTTAACAGGAAGTGGATAACGTGCATATAAGCTAGTTCTCTGTCGCCCTTGAGTGTGACTTTTTTGGGGGAGAAAACACAATGAAGTTCTACATTGTTCTCGCTCTGGCTCTCGTAGCCTTCGTGGCCATCGCTGTGGCGTAAGTTGCATTATAACCTCCCATTGTGTGCCAATACACTTAAATTTCTCACTTACCCTTTTTCCAGGGAAGATGACATCGATTCGAAAGCGAAGAAGGGTGTCATGAAAAGTGTAGCCGAATTAAAAGAATTCTTTGCAAGTGATCCAATGGGGCAAAAATTGGCTTCTATTTGCAAGGAGCTGAAAGATTTCTTCCTTTTGGCCAGGACAAAAGCTCGATCGGCTTTAAGAGATTATGTCAAAAGGTTGATGGATGAAGGGGAGTAGAAAATATGATTCAGTTATGCTCATGTCCACGTTTTATCATATTCTACAATAAATTCTCTCATCGTTGATTTTGAAGAGGTGTTTCTTGATCCACTGATCCGGGCCACTAATCATCATTCCCTACATTCAAAATAGCCTAAGCCTAAAATTTCAATGTTGACACACCTTAGTTAAGGAAAATGTGTAGCCATCATCAAGTCATGAATTATTTTACTGATGTAATTGCTTTGCTAAATCAAAATAATTACATCTTGCAAATTTGGTAAGCCTTAGTTTTAAGGATACCACCTATTTTGAATAAAGTGAACTCAGAGGAAGGTTATATTTAGCTTTTTTTACTAAAGTCTGTAAGTTGAATATGTTCTTGCATGTATCATCGCTCCCATAGTGTCATCAACGTTTCAAAATGTCTCCCTGATATTACTGATCTCGCTCAAATTCAAGGAGCTACAGGATGAAAAGTAGCATACCCTGTTAAATTTTGGCACAAAGCTTCATGTTACTTATTATTAGCAAGTAACATGTTTATGTTAATCGTTCATTCATCGGCGAATTAATGGACGGTATGCTTTATAAAATCGTAAATGGTTACACCTAACACAAGGATTGTTGACTGAAAACGTCTTGAAACAAGAAAGTTGCAATATTGGCACCCCCCAAAAGTGACGTGGAGACAAGGCACAAGTTTTGTATTTATCCAACTCTAACATAAAAAGTAAATTACTATATTACCTTTCTATCAACTCTTCTACTCCGGTAAAAAAGAGAATTATAAATTTCCTAGCTATCTGAGAATCCACTGTTTATTTAGCTTTTTATTAAGTTCTTCTTTAGGTAGATAAGTAATGCAACCTTAAGTCAACCTTGACCTTTGAAAGTAGCAATTTCTCCAAAGACAAGTATTTGATTTCCAAACAAATGCCTAGAAAATAGTTTCTTATTCACGACTTTAGAGGCCTCAAAGACTTTTAGTAAAATAAAGGTTATGATAAATTAACTAAAATGCCTTAAAAATCTCCCAAACGCTACGCAATTACCACTTTCAAGGTCTTTTTTTGCAGATTTCCCGCCTTAAAACTGGTATAGCTCCCAATGTATCCACAGGTTGGCGAGTCGAAAAGCAGGACAAGTGATGGCAGGTAGCTAATGTCCCTTACTTAGTTGCAAAGTAGAACAAGGACCATGCCAACCCCGTGGCACTAGGACGCCACCGATTGTTAAAAGTGATGCAGAAAAAAAAGTGAAGGATTCAAATTGCACCTCTGGTGGGGAAAATGAAAATACGTTTTTTATAGAATAATAGCAGTTGCTATTACACATTTACCTGCTTGGTAAAAGTACATTCATGTGGCATTATGGTGTGCCAAGAGCAAAAAATGCATCCTCTGATGTGGGAATATGGTAATGCGACAACAAACTGGGAACCAAATGCATCCATTTAAAACCCACATTGATAAAGCCAGTGATGAAATCACATCCGAATGCATTTGGAATGGATAGGACCTATTTATATAGTTTTGTTACTATTCTCCAATGCCTCTTAGGTTTCAAGGTCATTGCAGAAATGAATAAGACTTCCATACTACCGTCACATTTTCAATCCCACAGTAGGTGTCCGTGCCTCTGACAATATTATTCACCCACTTCAAGGTCCGCACTTGTATACGCAGTAAATTTTCTTACCTGACAATTATCCTCACATCTTACGATGCGACACTGACAGCCTTAACAACGGACCTAGTAATTAGTAGTATGGTGTTGTTTTAATGTAGGGAATCGAAACTCGTGACTAAGGCGTCAACTTCCTGCAACCCGGAGAAAGGCTCCGTGTCCACACCCCCCCACACTTGTACTTGCTTTCCACATTTACTTATCCTAATAAACATGTCAAAGTCGAATAAAATTGGGTGTTCTGAGAGTATAAGAACCAGGGAAGAGGAGATCCAGGAGCCTCGTCCCACAATAAAGTAGAAGAATAGTAAAAACCACCACCTTAAACATGAGCCTCAATTATGTCCTTTGGGTAGATTTAGGTGCTCATTGGGGCGGTGCTTCAGTTATGTTTGCCATACTGCAGAGCTCTTCCGTGTTTGTCCGCTCACACCTCTCTTCGCCATGTGCGTCAGTACTGTAAACCAATCCCAAAAAATTTGCTGTTTGCGTGCCAACGTCACAGTACTTCCGGCACTGTGTAAGCCAGTTCACGTGTTCCATAAATACTTTAAATGCGTACTGCGAAGGTGGATGAAATGTGACACCAATTTTGGCAGTAGTGGGTCCATTTTTTTGTATATTCTGTTCATTAATTAATACCACCTTGAACTCCGTTTGATCCAACATTCACTCCCTGCAACTTCTCCTTCTGTCATCACGCATCTCACTGGCAGAATCAAATCTTAGGTTTACAACATTCTCAGTA
>NW_020170510.1:87318-93172 GCF_000524195.1 Echinococcus granulosus | reverse complement strand
AGAGCGCAGCCGAAGTTATTAATTTTGATACAAAACATTCCGTAAAGTAATTACTATCTTCTTTAACAGGATTGAGTGCATAAATGCGAATTAATCCAGCCCCCCTCCCACCCCTTACCCCCCCCCCCATAGTCCCCATTAATATATTCGCAATAAGGTAATGTTGATATCTCACATTAGCATGATGATTGATCCCCCAGATATGGTGGCGAAACGCCTGCCTGAGAGAAGCCAACCCGAAGGCGCACAAATGTTTTATGCGCACAAGCCTAATTCAGACCGCTAGAGGGCTGAGGCTCATAAAGGTGAGCAATCGTTGCCAGGTGGTGGCATGCTGTAGTGGGGAGGCTAACCAACTCTTGCATAAATCCAACTTGCACCTGTTTAAACCTCATTTCATACATGAATGTTATAGTACTTTTTTATTCAAATGTTTTTCCCCAAAAAATCCCGTTTTTATCAGTTTAATTTTTTTTTCGGCTAATTTTTTCTACACACTGACCTGAAATACAGAGGCTCCTGTTGGTGAATAACTCGACAAACCAATTTGTCGGCTGTTTGGGTGTGTAAATCAGGCCGCACAGCTCTCACCACCTTCAAGCTATATGTTCACCACACGTGCTTCCTTCTTAGCATTCAAAAAAAACCGTATTTATTTGAAATTTGATAGATAAAATAAAGTGGCGCTAAAGTTTCACTCCTAGCCTCTTTCTTTCTCCCACTTAAAACTTGCTAACATTCAAGCCAAAGTAATTACAAGGAAAGTACTTTTAAAGTTCTCCAAGATTTACCTTTAAAAAAACAACCAACGAGGATTTATTTGTCATGCGACTACGCACTGACGGTGAGGCGAGTCATGAGGCCATTGATGGTGAGGCACAAAAACGACGGAAAATTCGTGTCTTCGTTCTACCCCCACGCATCCGCATGAGGTGGTGACTAATGGGGGTGATTCATCCTCACCTTGGGGTGATTGGTGCGACACCCATCAAGCTGGTGCTCTTACACGTCTGCTCAACCCCTCCGGACCGCATTGAAGGCAGTACTGGCGAGTGTCAGTGCCTTCAGTTGGCCAAATTTCAAGCAACCAGACCTGGCAGCTTAAAAAATTGTCATTTTTTAAAAGGTGATTTGAGAATGCAAGGAAGGTGGAGGTGAATTAAATCATTTGGTGTGTCGTTAGAAGTTAAGTGCAGGCAGGGGAAATGATTAAGCAAAGTGGCATCCGTTCCGCCCTGTTCAGCGACTTTCAGCTGCGGAGCACATCCTCCCACTTTTCTGCCTCCCAAGTGACTTGATCGTGGATGATGGTGCAATTGGGTGTAGGCGAAAGTCTTCCTAACCGACGGCTGGCTAAACGACCAGATAATAATAGAATGGGTTGCAAGCATCATGTGTTCCGCTGTCTTTGCACGACATCCCAGCTGTACACCCACATGACTATTTTTAGATCCCTTTTCAAAAATCACAAGCTTTGTTTGTGTCGATTATAGCATCATGCGGTTTGACCCGTTTCCTCCTTGAGGTCACTGCATGCCTATCGGCTGATTATGGGGTTCACATACTACCAAACCCGGTTTTGTCACTCTGTCTTTCCCCCCTCGCTTCCCTCCCGCTCTCCCCTTAAAAAGGAATTTCCCTCTGTATACATTGCTATGACGCTTGATTTCACTCTCATATTCCAAAAAGTAAAAAATCACAACTTTAAAATATTAAAAAGTTTAATTTAACCTTGCCACGAATGAGTAATGATGCGCCAGCAATGATCATCAAACGAGTGAATCCATTTGAGGCGCGGTAAAATAGTTGTCAGCTTAGCGTTTAATCTCATTACTAGTCACAATTGTCAAAAGTAATCCAAACAGAGAGTTGTTTTGTATTCTAAAAGGAGGTCAATGGAGTTGGAACTTCAAAATAAGTAAAGGCAAACTGTTGCATCAAATTGATTCTCCCCTCTCAATTGGCTTGTCACTGTCGAACCTGGTTGTGCATTTCTTTGAGAATAACCAACTCTACCCCATCTCTCCAACCCCCCCCTCCTTGACAAAATGTCAAAGAATAAATCGTGCTCTTCCTAGCTGTTAACCTCTTTTGTCCCTCGCTTTGACCTCTGCCCACACTTTGATTGGTTGCAGTTGATCTCTGTGACCCATAGTTCCTACAGTTCTTCTGTGAGGAAATGAGAGAATAACGAAGGCGGTGACCTATCAAGTGTGCCAAATTAAATGTTTTTTTTTGTCATCCTACGTGTGGTGAATAGAGCATAGAGCTTGTCAAATGAAAGAATTAAAGTTTTCAAGTGAGCATAAGTGGAGCTCCAGAACATTGAATAGGTGGACCACATCATTTTACCGTATCTAGGGGTAAAAAAGAAGAATAAAGACTTGTTTCTGCATTTAATTTGCAAGTATTTGACATTTCAATTAAGATGCTTGAATAGCATCCTTTCTTTGACATGAGAAAAAGCAATTGGAGGTTTTAAGCACGAAAGTCGAATCCGAGGGAGACGACAAAAGGCTCGTGTACTTTAGCACCTAATTGAAACAAATTCCCTTCCGTCATAATAGTACAGAATAAGCTCTCACCGTCACATTGCAATTGCCAAAGTCACGGAGATGCTTGTGTTGTCACCGGTGGCTGTACTGATGATAAAAATAGAAGTGCTGTGGATGTGATTAACGACGCCATCTTCAGCCTTACTGGTGGATGTAGACGTGAAAAGTTGCTTCAATCTATTCTCGACACAATTTGATGTAACTGCCAGTGGCACCGTAAGTCGGTCTTTAAGTGTCAGTCCTGTCAAAAGAGGTGAGCGTACCGCATTCGACTGATGCCTTAGCATCACTTTTAAGCACCTGAGTTACAGAAATGTCAGTAGCTTCATGCAAATCTTTTTCCAGTGAGATTAATGGGAGTGTCAGTGGAGGCGAAGGTAATGAAACTGTCACCTCTACCAGTGATTGTAAAGCGTTAATGTTTTATTGACAGATTTCCAATGCTCTTGTTAAAGCATTTCAAATTACCGATTTCAGTGGTGACCAATCAGCAGGCTTCAATAAAATCGATAATGAGGAAGAAGACTTTACTTTATGCAGCACCCCTAGACTCCCTTGAAGAGGAAAGCAGATACACTGCTGAGGCAGAATACATACATCCGACACATAGAAGGAGTTGAAGCTACTGCTACGGCCCAGAGGCCATCCCACCTGGAGAAGGTACACTGGCCCCGACACCAAGTGGTCCTTTACCAAGACCGTGAGTTAAACAGCTAGCGTATTGCATAGACCCTCTCCTCTTTTGAGCACCATCCCCAACGATACCCTCCCTCAACCTTACGTGTCAGCTGGCACAACGTGATCTGTGCCGCTGAAAAAACATCCCACACGCCATCCGTGCCAGTAATCCAATTTCTATGCGACTGCGGGGAAACTTCTTAGCAGTTTCATTGGATCTACAGTTTCGTCCTGTGTGGGAAGTGGATTCGGGGACGGGGAGTTGCGCTGGCCATCACGCGTGTCCATAGCTAAATGTAGGAATACTGGCCTAAAAACAGATTTACGTAAGGGAGGAGAGGATTTAGCACAGTTCTGTGGGTGTAGGATTTCGCGTCTCTTACGCCTTGTCACGTTGTTCACACCCCAGATCTGCCCAGTCACATCAATTTCGGTTCCATCCAGCTAGTAGAGAAGTGGAGGAGGTATCACGAGTTCGCATTGTCGACATCTTGATACAGGTACGGTAGGCAACTCCGTAACCAAGATTTTCGAGATGGTTCATGCCTAGTGTAGCTTCCATTGTCAATGGCTCTCCTGCAACACAAGAGACCGGGATAGTTGCGGAATCTAGACGTCATTTTCAGCCCTTCTGTTTAGGGTCATCACCGATTCTCACATCAGTATCCCATGTACTTTTACCTCCCCACTGAGGTTTATCACCTAGCGGTAGAAATGAGGATAAATGCCCTTTAAGATCGATCTGCTTTCCGCTGCCACCAATGTAGCGCACTAAGACTTTCCTGAAGACAAGAGAAGACACAATACTGGGTTACTGGCATTACACGGAGGTTGGACCTCCCAGGATGTGGCACAATGGCGGAACCGCTAAGTGGCCCTTTGCTAATACCGAGGGCTAAACAACCAACATATTTTACTTTAGATGGTGAAGTTAAAGCCTTAAATAGGTTAAAAAAAAAAAGAAAATTTAGAAGACACGAGTAATAGTTGTGCACAATGAAACTTTTACACACACCATGCCGGTGATCATAAATGGCATCACGTGACACCACTTTGGAGGGTGATGATGTTGATGATGTGGGAGACCCAAAGTGATCGCACAGGTACCTAATTTAGCAACTCGTGCATTAATGTTAACAAAAATAACGCAAATTACTTAAATGTCAAAATGCTTTTGCAATCCAAAATCCTTTGAGAGCACTATTGCAGCCACTTTAGAAAAATTTTGAAATTCGCGCTCCTAATTGTTCCCATCAAATTATGACAATGAGACGCTTTAAATTGTTCAAGAAGGGTCTTTGATCAGGCTTCAATGGCCATTTATGGCTTGATATCGAGGTAGCTTGGGTAGATTTACTAATTACAGGCCATAAAACTCCCTTTTTAGCAAGACTTAAGCTTGACAATTCAAATTTTGAAAGACAATTTGTCTCCAGAAGCAGTGGAATCATCCAGTCCTTGTGTGTGAATGTCTATTGCGGGGGAAGCGCAACAATCTCCTCCCGTTTTCCATCCATTCCATCCATTTGTGCAAATCTTTTCATGTGGTCAATTTTCCGATCACGTGAGGTGAGATCTTGTGCTGTGTTGTACAAAATAAATTTTTCTTGTCGTAATGCCTTGAGTCTTCAGCAAGTGCAGGTCACACTACACAAAGCGTGGTGTTGTGCAGATGAAATGGTGGATGCCTTCAAAGTCTGAAGTGTGCATCGGACCAGTTGGGGACACAAACAATGATGTGCTCCTTTGCTTGAGAGCAAACAATCCTTCCCCAACTGCTCAGCCTTATACATGTATAAAGTAAAGACATTTATGGACCTCGAAGCTTGACGACATTCGTTAATGCATGTGGGTGGGACCACGTCTTAGCTGCCACGAATCCCTTAATTTATATAGGCGTGGACTATCTATTTCATCACAACAGCGAAAATTAATGCGCTTTGTCGGTAACATGCTATTGTCGGATTATTTTGACTAGTGGTGGCACAATCCATCGCAATGATCGGGATGGATCTGCCTTATTGAACCACTTCCGGGTGTTGCGTACTCCTGCTCTGTGCCAAGCGGAGTTAAGCTTAGTTCACAAACCGAACAAGCTAGAATAGTATCCATTGTTCGAGTTATAACCGCAATCCCATGGCTCATGATAGACGTAAACGCGTGGGGGGCACAATAAAGATTGAGGCATTTCTAGACTTCACAGTGAATCCAAACAATCGCCTGCGCCATACGACTTCGCACAAGTTGAATGAAGTCACTGCAGCTCGGTAAGCCGATATCCGCACCATCTTTTGGACCACATGATAATCAAACCATTTGTTCTGTCTGCTGACGGTAGTGATGATGACGATGAAGTTTAGGACGAGCAAGTCTAAGAAGGAAGCTTCGCATGAAATTTCGGAACAAGTGGGGAATTATTAGCATGCATGGAAAGAATTAAGCTCCCCCCCACACTTCAAACTGTTCGGAGTAGGAGCCCGTACTGACACATTCGCATTAGAAATTTGGTACCAATAACAAAGGTTCAAAAGAGGATTCAGTTGATGTTTTGGGGGCTGATTATTGTTGAATCAGACAGTGGAATGTTCTTCCATCAAAAGGAACAATTTCGGCTGTGCTTC
>NW_020170510.1:51274-87218 GCF_000524195.1 Echinococcus granulosus | reverse complement strand
ATGCGTAAGGGAGAATGTTGTCACTTGTGTGAGATTTTTGTAAACAAAATAGTGGATTCTGACAGCGAGGTGCGTGATGACAGAAGGAGGAGTCGAAGGGAGTGAATATTGAATCAACAAATGTGGAAGGGGAAAGTGTGGTACAGAGGTATGGACTATTAACTCTAGAATAATACCTATGCTGTTTGATATAGTCACTTTTCACATTATTTTAAGTCTTTTTTCACCATTTTGGCAGTGGCTCTGATTCTATTTTTTGCGATCCTATCACGGTTTAACTGTCGTCTTCCTAAAATTACTGTCTTGGAATCACTTTGGATGGAAAAGCATCATTAATTATTCCCCCTGTCGTTCGGTTGTCATTTGGCCATTTTTTGTACTTCCCATGTTTCCCATTATTAATTTGGCTGCCTTCCCTTACTGAGGCATATCAAAACAAAGTCGTCTCCACCGAAGGTACTAAAAGTGGCTACATTGACTCAACCAACTGAATGTGAACAAAACAGTCATGCACTCGACGTCTGGGATGTGTCTCTCAACCCTGTGGAAATGATGGTATTTTCTGCCCCGCTTACCTGTTACCAATCGGGCGGTTTGAAGTACCTTGGAAGGCTTAGTAGATGCACATAATGGTGGCGTTGTTACTACCATCGGGTGCCAGTCTCACATACATAAGCACAAACTAAACACACACAAAGAAACACCACCTTTTGGAGCCTCAGAGGTGACTAAGCATGCATTCACCCAGTCGAAGGTGTGCTCCTGGATTAAGAAAATTTGACGAAATTACACGTTAGAATGGATGGAACGGAGGAGTCTGACCCTCCAGCGAACGTGTATTAAACAAGTAAGTATTTAAATTAGTGTTAATGTGTTGAGGTGAGAATTTATGACTGTTTAACATGACATGAATCGCCAAGAAGTAAACATTTTCGCTTAATTAGTGGATGCATTTGACATCAATCAAGTAAGAGGAATTTGATTGATATAAAGTAGCATCATGCGGAACACTAACTATTAGTAATTCATCTTAATCAAGATTTACCGACTCACGGCTTTAAATACTACTCATTTTGCCAAATAAGTAGTGATTGCCTCACTTAACCGTCTCCCTACCAAGTTGCTACGTGGCTAGGATTTGCAGCAAATGAGAATGGTATGAAATGACCTTTGATACAATCCAACTGGAATATATTTGAAGTTGTGACTCAGAAGTGCGCGGATTTATTGACTCCAAGGCTTTCATTTATTATAACACAAGTGTGTTCAACCATGACTACGTTTCAAGGTCATTCATCTGTTGCTGTAGCCTTCCCATGTTTGCCGTTGGGGCACTCTTCCTTTCCCCTCCCCCCCCTTCCCCCTCGAAAAAAGTGCGCTTTTATGCGAATGAAAGTAGACCGAATAAGACCTGTTTTAATGAGACACGTCCTTTTTAAACAGTTATTCATGACCTTACGTGGATTTTGCAAAATGCCCTCACTTCGGGTCTTGAGAATGACGTTAGCACCGAATTTACAAACACCATGGAACCATCGTAATAAATTAAAATCCCGTCATAAGAACCGCTGGAAGTGAATTGTTTAAGAAGCGAATAATTTTTTTTTGTTGGACCTGCAGAACTTCGAATGATGTGATACGTGACTAGCCACTGCGATGGAAGAAGTGCGTCAAGGACACTCCTCGATGCTTCTGCTAAAAAAAAGGAGCTTCATAGTCAGGAGGGTGAAGGAGAGGAAATCAATAGGCTCTCTAGTAAATCCCGGTGTGGAAGGTTTTGAACAAGAAGCTGGATCAGTTTACGAGAGTTAGACCCTCTGCACAAAAACTGCTCCGTTCTACCGACTTCACTATCACGCAGTCTCCGTCTGCCTGTTTGGTTAAACTGTTAAAGACTGTCTTTTAAACAAAAATGAGCTATTTACAGTCGAATATACTCTACTCGTGGAAATTCCAAAACCTTCTTTTGAAATGTTCTCCCTGGACCACCTTCTCCCACAAGTCAATCTGTGATTGAATTACAAATGACATTTTTTTGCTTCAAAATCCCCACACGTGCACACGCACAGGCGCCCTCACGCACTTTTACAGTACAGTAAAGTTATCACGTCGTGTGCCTCACCTTGATGAGCCTCATCAGCCATGTGCTTTCCTACCGGAGAGGCATTTCCACTAGCCTTTTAAGACTAGGAGGTTTTTTTTGCGAAAAATTCTCTTCAATTTCGTGCTTCCTTCAATTTGAATGCTTATGCCTGGTAAAATAATTCACATATATGCTTTTTCCATAACTCCTTATCAAGAGCGAACAGGTCTGGGAAATATGCCTGCCGCTCACAAGTCATCAATCGACGCAGAGAAAGTAGTACAGAGAATGAATATATTAAAGTGGTTGGAGAGTAATGTGAGAAGTGAGAACCGCGTATGTTCATCTGCTTTGCTAATATAAGTGCAAAATTTACGGACTACCTTTAAGAGCCCCATAAAATTACACTTATGTGGAAATTCCCTCCTCCTTGCCTGTGGACAAAAACCTTCTGGAACTGAGTGAAAAAAAGACAGAAAATGCACACACATATACGCATTCAGTTTTTTTTGGTGATAAGAAATGTGATAACCTCGTACGCAAGCTGCAGACAACAAACTAGTTACAGGGGGTAATGAATGTTGGCGGAAAAGGAACTCGTATTTGTCACTACTATGACAGGACCGCGATGACCTTAGGGACAGTTTGTGTCGTATGCGTCTCATTTGCCGTGTTGTGAGTTGGTTACATCCATCACCAGGACAGTGAACCAAATATCGATCCACTACGGTTTGACAACCACCCATGTCAGCTAGATTCAATACAGATGGGGATCGCACTCGAGATTACCCGCTTCCTAGAGGCAACCCAAGATCGTCCATAAAGCATTATCTGCAGAGCATTCACGCACGAAAACCGAGTCTTGGGAGAGAACGATGAGAGATGTGAGGCCTCCACACTGCTATTGAGGCTGGTTTTTTGCTCCACCCGCTTTACCACACAGCTAGCACAGTTTCAGTTAAAGTACCGCCAGACACCCCAAACCTTCCCCCATCCTCCCCTCCAACCTTACCGGTTTTCAACAATACGAAGGGAGTATGAAGAGCGACCGCTAAGAGCGCCATCCCACCACTTTTCACACAAGAAAAACCTCGAGATTGAGGAGTCGATCCCAACTCACCCATGAGCCCTAGGCCTAGCCCTGCGACCTTGGGCTTATATCTCAACCTACCATGCTCTTACATTCTACTTCGGTGTTTCTTAAAACGTCATAACACGACTTAGCCAAGTCTGATTACGCGCGTGCGTCGTGTGTGCGTGGGGGCGAGTAAACCAATCAGGCGGCAGCACGTGAATAAGCAAACACCAAAAATCGATAATCTCGCTGCAACGCAGTTAAGACGAGAGAGAGAGCGAGCGCGATGCAGATGCAAAATCGGGGGCACTGCATAGACCCATTGGGTTGAAGAAAGGCGATCCGTCTCGGAAGTCACATGGCTATCGCGTAGGCACCAGTGGTTCCGCAAATCAATGAAAATTGATGGGATGCTCTTAAGTGCGCTCAAATCGGGTTTGGATGAGAGGAGGGAGGGCGGCAATCAACAGTTCCGTTGAGCCACACAAACTCGGAGAGGTGGGGTAGTGGTCTTTAGACACTTGAATTTGGTCGCCTTCAAGTCTACAAAGCCAAAGGGAGATGGCATTTGGCCTAAATGTGGGAATCCAGACCAGAGATTAAAGTGGCTCACCCACCAAGTCACTGACGGCGGTAAAATCGGACCTCCTAAAGTAGAAGGTGGCAAGACGATTGAACCCCGATCGACGTAAGGCTCAGGAGATGCTGGTACCCAGATGTATCACAAAAAAATTGATTCCGACAAATCCTGTCACAAAAAAGTGTACATACTGCAAAACACGTTTATATCAGTCGCGTGGATGGGGAGAGAGAGAGAGAGAGAGTACAGAGGAATACCAATTTGTGGAAAGTTGAACTCGTCGCTCGCCCAAAGAGCCGAAGAGAGACAGCTAGGCAGTAGGGACAAAACAAGGGTAGGAACAAACATGTAAAGGGACCATGTACAAAGGGACCGAGAAGTGGAAGGGGGGACAGGGGTGGAGGGAAGTGAAAGAACCCCTTAAAACAGATTTGATTAATCTAGCTCACGACTCGCCCATTGGTACTGCTGCAATTCTGAGCTACAGATTCTATTCGCGGCCTCTTTTCCGCAGGCTGTTCCACACCGTTTGCGGCATCTCCATTCTGGGCTATCGATGCGGAATCGAAAGAACGTTTGAAAGGGGCAGTGATGATGGCAGAGTCATCATTTCGGCCCAACCGGAGAAGCAACTTCTTGACCACCGATTTCAGAGAGCGTACTGGAAGCTTGCGTTTCAACACGGCCTGCGGGTCTCGCAAGGCTGGAATCCTCGATTTGGCTGGAGAAAATGGGGGGAGGGGGTTTTAGAGATAACAGCTCGGCTACAAAGAGCAAACAAAAGTGTGGCCTACCGAGGTTCCCGAGACGAACCATGAGATCATCGGTGGGTATGATGGGCTCAGAGGGCGACCTCTGCTGGGCAGTCGAATTGGCGAGCTTCGTGGGCCGACGAGCAAGAATGGCAGGACGCAGAAGAAGCGGACAAAGAGTGCGGACGATGCGAATAGAGGGCGGTGTGAGGATGCCCTGGGTGCCTGCGCCGTGTTGAAACACACCGGCAGCTGCGGCCAGAGCCACTGGGATGTTTGATGAGCCGTCAGAAATGAGCGTCACGCTGTGGACCTTGGGAAAAATGAGCACTTGCAAAATTGTCTTAGAATTTTCGAAGAAAAGAGTAGGAGAGAATCACCACCTGAGCAAGATGGATAGCAAAATTTTCTTTGCTGCGAAACTCCTTGACACAGTCCGGTTGGTTACATCGATAGACGGTGGGGGCGAGACTGATGTCGGAGTAGGGGTGAAGGGGAGGTGCTTTCTGGTGACCCACACCGCTACCTTCTATTGAGGAGGATGAGTTTGTGGAGGCTGTTGCAGCCGCTGCTGCCGACTTCCTCGCCTCGAGACGATCTAGGATGGCGAACACGTATAAGAAGGAAATAGAAGGCTTCTTCTCTGGTAAGGCTAAATGCTCTAGTTTTGCTGGTGATTGAAACAGGTCATGCAGGACACCTGGCGAATGGGAGGAGGGGGAGAGGAGAAAAGCGGAGCGATGCAGAAGCGCAGAGGAAAATTGCAGGTGTACACAGATACACGCACATACACAGGAGTAGAAATAGAGGGAGAAATGAACATAAATCACCTTGGACGCGCTGTTCGGGGGACGGACGTGAATTTACGGGGGCACCTTTGGGATGAGAAGAAGCATACAAATGAGAGAATGAGAACAGGAACAACAGTGATGATGGTGACGATAATAATAGCACAAAATAAAGGTACGCTAAGAAGAGGAGAGATGAGGCGAGATCAATGGAATGGAAACGAACACGCAGGCATTGAAAGGTGTTGGTAGTAGTAGGAGTAGTAGTACGGAGGATGCAGTTTGTTTGGTTCTCCTCCGAGAGGAATGTACATACCTCTCTTGTCGGGATTTTTCAGGCCTCCGTACTTTTTCCAGTAGGTCCAACATCCTGAACAAAGGCGGCACATTAAGTTGGGCGGACCCCAGGCGTACCACTGAGGCGACGTCTCGACTAAAAAAGAAATGATAAATGCTTCATGCTGTCCATAGTTTCATCTCTCCTGCAATATCATTGATAATCCCGTTTGTTCAGACGTAGCTTCAACCCAAACACAAAGCGAATGGTGATATAACTTTCTTTTAAAAGCCGAAGCCTCGGAACCACAACAGGATGCGCGAAAACTATGTGAACCATCGGCACGAGGATGGAACGAGACCGTTTTTTAAAATACTGCAAGGTCACAAGAGAAGGACACAACCAAGTGCGACGTGATCTACAAAAAACGTCTATTCGCCTTAGGAAATATTTCCTTCAAAATGGGGTCCATCTGAGCTATGATGAAGTAGGACAATGAATGTGTAGTCGCATGTATCACTATAGTGGCTATCGAAATCCTCCCAACGTAATCCAGTCAATGTGAAAAGGCACGCGCACCGTAGCAGCACTCGCATCCGCGATCGTTGACATCAGTGCGGTTGTAGAGGACAGAGGAGTTCGGCTTGCTGTAGTCAGGAATGTAGACCTGTTTGAGTTTCTGCTCCTTGGTGACCATCTTGTTCTTGCGATGACGCGTGTAGCGATCAGTAGTTTTCCAAAAGTAGTACATCTCCACAATGGACTTGGAAGACTTCCAGGGCAGAGAGTCGGTGAGGATGTGGGTAAAGTCCTTGACTTGTTTCCCCAAGGCCTCCTCGAACAGCGACGACTCGTGTGCCGTCCACATCTCCAACTCGTCTTTGCACACCACCGGATGGCCGTCTATGAAGGAGCCAGGATGGTGTTTGGAAGAGGGTGAAGCACTTGAATGGCTCGAAAACGACAAAGGGACGTACTAGGTAGCAAGTGAGTCATGGCTTTCTGGACATCGAAGCCAGCTCTAAAGAGGATGTCGTGTGCGAACTGAAGAGTTACATCCCGGCTAGCAGCAGCTGCTGCGTTAATTAGGAGGGGATTCTGCAGACTGCTAGCCGGATCACAGGCACGACCATAGAGGCCAACAGCTTTCACCGCACTGATGAATGTATCCATTTCTGAGAGGGAGGGGGAATTCAAAGGGTTCCATAGGATTTCCTCCAGATTCTGTTTGAAACGAGGATCGCCTTCACCTAGACGAAAAAAACTGAATGAGTTGTGCCGGCGGCTTAAACTGCAGTCGAGCGTTCAGCATCAGGAATTACCTTTAGCCAGAAGTGGCTGAATGTCGCACTGAAAGTCCGAACCGATTCGCATAGAGCCTCGATCCTCCTGGAGGCGTTTTGTGTTAGGATCGTAAATAAGGCGATAGTAGAAGGCGTCTTCGCGTTCCACGTAAGAAGTCAAGGGTTCCACTTCGTTGTAAAGGGTCACTGTACATTTGCCTGCAAGAGAGAATTTAAAATGGGCAAATTTATCCACCATACAATAGATTAGATAACTTCTACTCTGCTCATTCAAATAATTGGTGCATGACTCATTACGCCATTATAATGGTTTTGAATGGCACAAGCGATGGTGCAAGCAGTTATTTCCAAAAATTTACGACACCTGAACCGGAAGAAAACACTATTATTCCACCATTACCACATAATATCTAGTTGAAATACTCAGGGATGCTGCTGCAACGACTGATGTAAATTAGAAGACGCACCAGAAACTAGTCAAACCCTTTTCACTGCTACATTTCCCGTTTCTATGACGAAGATTAGTGGAAGAAACTTATAATGAAAACAAACAATGAGGAAAAGATTCCGGATGACAGACCGTTATTAGACACAGCTCCGCTTCAGTGACAGTAATTTTACCAGACAACCTAGACTTGCCAATTCCCAACCGGCTGTATAGATTAGTTAGCTGAAACTGGTATTCAGACTGACAAATAATCGACAAAACACCCTTGAAAGGGTCACATCTCTTCCCTCTTAATAGGAGTTTGAAAAGAACATACCACGGATGTGTGTGGCAGGCAGGGATTCGATTGTGCGGGAGTGGAAAAGCTCCCTATGCTTGACTTGATGGCGCTGGAGATCTGACAGCGGCGGCGTTGTCTCTCCACTGGCATCATCCGTCTCTTGGAAATCTGTAAACCAAATGGATCCAACGCACAATCACATCCACTGGTTTAATCAAGTAAACATGAGGTGACAAGAGAAAATCCAGTTTTTAAGTCGAAAAAATAAGTTAGGGCAAATTCGATAAAAGCCAAGGCCGCCGACAGACTTCACTCACAATACTTCTCCGCTTGCTGGATGAGAGTATTTGATATGTCACGTCGTCGAAAGTAGCAAGTCACTTTGGCTTCCACGCCGTTTGGAGTCTGAAAAGGGGAAAAAACTAACTTCACCCCTTGCAAAGAAGGGCGAGAGAACCGAAAAGAAAGAAACCTCAAGAGTACCATAACAAGTTCATCAAGTCGTCGGATTTGATAAGGAGCCGTGGCATTCGTTTCGAAGTACACGAAATCTACGAAGGGCATTAAAAAGTAAGATTACTAAATCAGATAGAAGGAGGTAACGCTTTATCGAGAGAGCTTAGCTACAAATCCAGCCCACCGACCCAACACTATTTGCTATTTTTAACGAGCAACTACCTAAGTTAGTGCCAAATGTCGCGAATAAGTCAAACCAATCTTGGAATGACAGGGACGGATTAGAAGAAGTACCGGCGACTGTGGCCTGAATCAAAGCCTAGACGGCCTCACTTCTAGTTGCAGTTAATTCACAACGGAGATTCGGCCTGCAATTTACTCATCTTGAACAGCAGTAAATAGCACAAAATCCTGGTAGAGACTGACGTAGAGGGTGAAGAAGAGAATCAATGTTATGTTTGCTGTTAATGTGGGCTTAAAAAAAGAACACATGTTTTTCTTGTTTAAATGACGGTACATAAACGAGTCCGTAGGCCCTTCCACTGACGTAGGCAAACATGCAGCCGAAATCCAGCTACAGTTTTATCAAGTCAATAGAAAAAATGCAATTTTACGACTCCAGATCTTCAGTACAGACGGTCCCGGTTACCTTTAGTAGCCTCATACTGACATTCCCACACCCAAGTCAAAAGTCAACTAAGACGCTTCCTAGCACGCTAAAAACATCTGAAATTACTTAAAACCCCACCATTTTAGTCATTTATGACGTGAACTTGTACCAAGAGCCGAGAGAAAATGACAAAAATTATGAGGCTCCTAAAGGTGAAAGGCTCTACTCCGAAGGCAAGAAGACCCCACTGGAAGGTGGTTTTTACCAAAAAGATGAAAGTTCCAAATGTAAAATATAAAGAGAGGCGCTACTAGTAAGAAAAAGGCGCATCTTGAATCAGCTGGGGAAATTACCTCCAACCCGGTACTTGTTGCTGGAAGACATCTTCCACAGACGACTGGAATTCAATAAACGCGGCTTCTGCCAGATGACGCGCTAACACGATGATATTAAAAATGGCGGCTGTTCAATTGGCCTGTGTACAAAAGCGTGGGGGAGTTAGGTGGAAAAAAAAGGCGAAGAATGTTGCCCCCAGCGTCAGAGACAATTGCCGTATTCCACTCCGGATCGCACACATACGCACACGCCAACGCGACCCTGGCGTTTATCTCCAGATCCTTCCTGCATATGTGCTAGCCAGTATCTCTAAGCGCGCGTGCGTCCATGTGCGGTCGTGCACGTGCACGCGGGTGCGGTTGTGTGCGCGAACTGACACGTCCGCACATAACGCGTGAGCCCCAATTTGACGAGCTCATGAGCTTGAGCCGCGTCGCCATTGGGATGGGCATTTCGAAAGCCCACATTAACACCTCTTGACCGTGGCATCGTGCTCCAAGCATTCGTAGTTGACGATTCTACTACTAAAAAGGAATTATTGATTTCGCTGTGGTGCTACTCTACTCTTGATGGGGCTCCAACCCGGGGACAGGCAGTTCCACTGAACTGACTAGCACCATCAAGGAGTTCGTGGGAAATGTCACTAATTTTATTTTATAATGAGTGGCTCATCCTCTGAATGCGTTCCACTATTCCATTCTATCTACGAAGGCATAAATCAACGCCTTGCATAAATCGATTGAGACGCTTAGAAGTGCGTGCGTGTGCTAAAAGAGGAGTGAAGAAAGGTGGCATTAAAAATATCAATGACGTTAATAAAAGCAAAGAGGACTGAGGCATGTAATTATAGAAAAAAAAGAAAAAAAACGATATGGTGTATTCCCAAGCTTTGCATGTCGTTCACCTCTGAAGGGTCAAAGGCAACCATTCAACTGCCAATGGACCAATCACAGAGCACCGGTGGCACGTGCGCACACATCGATAAACCAATCACAAACCCAATTTATTTAAGTACCTTGGTATTTTAGCCAGAATAAACACACGAAGCCTTGAAGAGGGGGTGCGTATATTTTACCACTATTTTCCACTTCGCCGGATGTGGCCGGAGGTGAGTTCGCCATTTGCTGGAAGAAAATACGCCGACATTTATGTGCCTCAAGATTGGCGATTGTAGCGGGTTAGTTGGGTGGGGGGGTCCGACTGAATGCTGTGTGTTTCAGGGGTTCACCCGCCTTATTAATCCTAGACTTGGGTGTAGAAGGCATGGCTCTTCGTTGAAACCATAAATGAGGAATCGGATGAGTACATTATGTTATGCGAGGTGTTGCGAAGCAACGCGCTTAAACATGGCTGAGGCTTGAAGGATTTCTACAGCACATGAGTCTTTTTCGAGACAATTCGGCTTCCATTATCTTTTCGAGGGGACGAGATGTGTACTGATGGATCGTGAGGCAGGTGACTGTCGTGATGTGGGAATTGGCGCTGCCATCAACCGGTTTGAGGCACAGTGTGGTCAGAAGAGGGTTGATGAGTGATGCATTTGTAATGTGTGGCCTCAAAATGTGTTTTCCCAATTGCGTGGAACACTCTTGCTGTATGGAGTAAAATGTGGAGTTCCTAGAGGTGACAAGATTACAATTTTAGCAATGAAATGTTCGCTAACAACTTGCCTGAACAGACGTAAAAGTATTTGTTTGAATTCACGACTAAGTTTATGCCTGTCTCAAACTCACAACTGACATCGTTTTCTCTTTACTTTGGGAGGAAATAAAGGTGACAGCAGTGCCACTTTGCGAACGCCTTGTTTGAGTGGAGGGAGAAACAGCTCTGCGGATTGTTTGAAAATTTTGTGGTTACAGCTAAGTTTAATTGACCTGGAAGGGCATTCACATCATGAAATGCCCATAGAAATAATCACTGCTGCAGACCGGGGTCAATTTTGGAGTCCGAGAAGGACTATTATGAAGAAAAGGGGTGAAAATGTTTTAAAAATATTTGCCACAAGTTCGGTAGCCTGATTTACTGCAAATGAGACCTTTCTTCAGCACTGTGAACTTGCGGCTATTTCGCTGCATGTTTTGGCATTGTTGAGGGTGGACACGGCTTTTCGCTTTGGCACAGTTGACGCGGTTAGTTAGGGTGGAATAAATTTCAGCTACAACCCATAACTGTAATTTGGCCTTGAAAAGCTCCTCTAGAAGATTGGATAGAAGTACCACTGTCGTAAACTAGGTTTTTTTTTCTGCACAAGTCGATTCTGTTTCGCTAAAAAGTCAGTGGCGTCGAAGCCAAGACTTGGGGTCATACCAACTGCCTCCACAGTGACATTGATGGGGCGGATGTGGGTCAGCTAAGAACATCTGGCATCAAAGCACGTCACTACCTCCGAAGGTGTGGTAAATCATTTTCGGTCGGTGTCATATTCATCTTATTTGTGCTCGAAGGCATATTTAGTTATTGTGAATACTCTTGATGGCTTATTTAGAATGCAGTCGGAAATGTTACCATGAAATTTGTGAAAGGGGAATCTGGAATCATCGGAAAAGTTGAATAAATGGACCAGCGAGATACTCGAAGGCATGCTTCAAGGCATTTCCAAGCAAACCTATTTATCTCAAACGAAAATCCCTCACTATGTATTGTAGTGGAACCGGTGCCACGCAACCTTATATTCAGTTCTGATCCACCTTTCGATGCTAAATTGAAATGTGAAGTCGTTATCACAGTTTCTAAGCAAGCAAGAATTTTGCTTAGTAAGGATCGCGAATTGTCCCAGTTGCCAGTTAAAGCGAAAGAACACTACTACAGAGAACAACATTTCCACTCATTGTAACCACGGAGAAAAAAGGCTTTTGGATTATGATAGTAAGCGCGTGTTTGTTCAACTGTGCCTTTTAGACGAGAGGCAGTGAGGAAGTGGGAATCTTGTTTTGGATCAGGCACCATTGGACTCCGAAGTGAGAACATAGCTTCGATACACTTAAACTGCAATATCTGCACCCCTCTAGCAATCACCGCTCAAAAAAACATGTAATTGTTTAACTCCTCTGCTCGTTTGGGGGCATAAAAGACAGTGAGGAGGAGGTAAACAGCAAACATATTCCAATGGTATAAATACACCTCAACCAAAAGGAAAAATCCCATCGAACTATTGCCCTAGTAGCTCAAAAACATTGCAAATGTAGGTAAACTTTGTTCTAGACACAAAAAAATGAAAGTGCGAAATTAGTGCACGTCATATACAAAGGTATATAAACTTATGAAACATTAAAATAAGATAAGTTTGTGTTGCAACACTTCTTTGATTATAACAGGTACAATGATTAGTAATGTTCTCTTGTAAATTAAGTCATCAGGCATTCGAAAGGAATTTTCAAATCATCGTTTCTAGTCATGACGGTCAGAAATACAAATTGACCAATTAAGGTGATAAACATGGACATTTGACATAAATGCGCTTTTACAAGTAAGTCGCAAACGGTTGTGTATAATATAATGTTTTAAAAATTTCTTGACGGAAGCTAGATTTACAGTGCATAGTAGGACGTACACCCGAAAAAATTGTTTATATATACGATTCTGAGGCGCAATCATTTAACGTAATGTTTTGACAAATGGGCTCTATGTGCCTGGAGTTCCTCGTTTAGCTGACTTCGTGTGGCGTTCATACCAAGGTTTACCCGCATCTTAGGATGACTTCTCCCGTGAAAATTGATTTCGAGTGGGATTTATCGAAGGAGAATGTAAAACCCCTGCCTTCTGGTCGGTCAGCTGAGCAGCTTAACAAAGTGCTTTCCTTTCAAAGATCGCCCACCTTCATTCATTGGTGCGCGAAGATTCGCAGGCGAGTTTTTTGGTCTTTTTATCGGTTTCTAGTTGCTGCAGCATTGTATTTTTGATACATTTCAAACTTGGTTTTGGAAGACTGGATTTCTTGTAATACACTTGCGTTATCAATGCGGGTCGGATAGTGCCTATTTATTTTCGATGTAGGCCGGGTCTCCATTCCACTTTTTATCATGAATAATAAGGCTGTTTTTTATGGAGTCGTACGTGTTCATCGCAGCCGTCCAATGCATTGGTGGAATTGACTCTAGGCCTCCTTTTATTGCGCAAGTTTTTTTTCACCAAAAACTTAGATTTTTGAATTCGCAGTTTATTCGCGATCGAAAATATCCATGACAACAGTGTTCCGGTTTTCCTTTTCAACATTTTTGTTAACACATTATTCAGGAGTTAATTTTTGCTTACCAAAGTAGTGCGTAATTTAATAATTCTTGTGAATAATCAGTTCAACCTCATCAAGTGCAATGGGTCTTTTGAAGTCTACGGTTGAGCACATAGATGCGAGATTCTATCCTATTTATTCTTGAGCGACTTGTTGAACTTTGAATACTAGCAAAATGTAAGGCACCAGTTTTTACTTGTCAATAATTATAATTCCGTTTGAATAATAGTCACAGCTTTATTTGTCGAGATAACGGTACCACTGACTTTAACCTTTTTTCATTTAGTTTTGGGAAATTTTGGTCCTTCATTCTGTCACATTTTCTTCAAGTAGTTTCTTCCGAATGCAACTTCTGTAGGTACTTATTCCTAGTGATCACTTTTGATTTTCCAATTTTCTGATTTTGTTGTCAAAATGCAGTTGAACTAGTGCACTGGTCCAGTTCCCCAAACTCAAGTCGTCAGAATGCAATGTTTGTACTCGTACAGCTTCAGTAGAAATGTTGATGAACACCATAGCTAAGATGTTCTTACTCCTCTGATTGGTTAAACCTGCACAGACCAATGCCAGTGTTGATATAAAAGTAGGTAACGGAACGCCTCTCGAGTCAAGTCATGGCCGAAGCCGAAATTCTTCGCCCTGGAATGCCTAACGCTTCTCCCTAACGGAATGCTCCCACCGGAAACGCGCACTCACTCGCCCGTCCGGAAGCCTCTCAAGCGTGGCTTCTCCCTAGTGCCCGAGCGTTTCACTGATACCCAATTAGCTGCCCTTCGAAACCGACGCGTGGCCCGCGAGAGCCTTAGTGTTATTGGAGCACTGATTTGCGAGCGTTTGCTCAAAATACTTGCGATTGCTCTCGTGATAATCAGTCTTCCCTTCTCCCTCCTCGCCTGCCTGCGAGTGATTCCTCAGTATGAGCGAGCAGTCATTTTCCGTCTCGGACGACTCATTTCCAGTTCTGCGCTGGGCCCTGGGCTCATCTTCAAGCTCCCATTTCTCGATCGAATGCGTCGGGTAGATCTACGAACCTTCACCTTTGACGTGCCAACCCAGGAGGTTCTCACTAAGGACTCAGTCACCGTAGCGGTTGAAGCCGTTGTCTACTATCGCATTTTCGATCCTGTTATGTCAGTAGTGAATGTAGAGAATGCAAATCGTTCCACGCGTCTGTTGGCTCAGACAACATTGCGTAATGTTCTCGGCACAGTGGACCTCTATGCTCTTCTCACCGACCGAGAGGAAATAGCTGCGATGATGCAGGAGACGCTAGACACCGCAACGGACACCTGGGGTGTGAAGGTGGAACGTGTAGAAATAAAGGACGTCCGTCTGCCCCTCCAGCTACAACGCGCGATGGCGGCGGAAGCGGAGGCCACGCGGGAGGCTCGAGCAAAGGTGATTGCAGCTAAGGGCGAGGAAGACGCCTCCAAGTCGTTGAAGGCTGCAGCGATGGAGATCTCTGCCTGTCCGATCGCCCTACAGCTGCGCTACCTTCAGACTCTGGCGGGGATTTCTGCGGAGAAGAACTCCACCATCGTCTTTCCCTTGCCCATTGATTTGTTGAACCTTTTCCGAGGTCTGGGAGAGGGTGGAGGATCGTTTCTCTCAGGTCTGAATGGCTTGTCCCACACCCAACGATCCCACTTGACTCGAGAGGCGACCGTCTCCACGCTAAACTCACACCGCTTGCTCTCTGGTCAGAACTTTGTATAGGGAGCATTAATGATTTTTTCTTCCTTTGTCGTCAACTTTACTTTCCAATCAAGGAAATGTAATGTATTGTAATCGCAACCACTGCTAAATCTGTAGTAAATACCATGATCTCTTTACCCATTGTCGGTTGGGAGCCATAAGTACTGTTTGTAAATGAAGAAACACTGCCCTTGTTTTCTGTTTGTGCCTTGGTCTTTTGTTATTCAGGTCGGAAGGAATTATCTTTACCTTTCCCCTTCTCGTCTCTTTTGTATACCCTCTAGCCTGACTTGGCATTTTGGACCAGTTAGAACACACAAACCATCTGTTTCGCAAAAGAGAGGGGACTAATTTCTCCCGGGAATAATTTTCAAATCATCTAGTCCATTTTCCATTTGAATCGGGTCAATTTGGAGACTGTTAGAGACGACCAAAATGTCCGCTCACTCCATGTTTGCTCCCTTTCTATATCCCCTGTGATTTGTCACGAAAGTGATTTTCATTAGACTCACTGGGTTGACTGTCTCGCTTGGAGGGAACAAACCATGACGCGCACACACCAATTCCTGCTCACTTGCTCTCTCCTGGTGCAGGCTTTGTAGTAATTTCAGCTGTTTACTAAAATAATGCGTTTTATGACCTAGGTTCCCATAAATAGAGTATAAGTTGTTACTCCTGATCGGAGAGAAAAAACAGGGTGGACTTTTTGTCACTTGCGCTAATTTTAAGCATTCCTTGCCTAGGCGAAGGGTCAGAAGACAAAGTACGTTGTTGATCTCACCTCTTTTTCCTCCTCCCTGCCTTCCCGCAGCTTCCTCCTTAATAATTTTCACGTCTTTTCGAGGACTCAAACTCCCGAAGGGGACGTTGGCTATTTGGGGGAATAATTTTGCCTTTTAGAAGCGCAAGTATTACAAGAGCAAGATTTTGGTGCTTATAAAACTAACCATATGCGTTTCTCAAATGGTTTCGATTCATTGTTGATAATTCCCTCTCAATGACGTCCCAACCATAGTTGCCAGGGTGCTAAGCGTTAGGAGTAATGTAGTCATGAGACTCCTCGATCATACATTTTTAAGATTCTTGAGGCCTCCCCCAATGCCTGGATGCGGATTTGCTGTTGAGAAGCTGAGCCGTAATTTATGCATGCCTTGTTTGACACTGGAGACGGAGACATATTCACAACTCTTTTCCGATTTAAAGTCAGGATGCCTAGAATACGTTTGCGAACGAAATTTTCTCAGAATCAATGTAGTTAACGACTCAGACGAGAAGGGTGAACCGCTTTTATTGTAGGTGAAAATATACATTACGCCTTATGTGGTCACTTATTATGAAATACATTAAGGACACCAAATTTTAATGCCCCAACAGACTCAAATGCAGCAACCGGAAGATGCAGGGAAAGTAACATGAAAAAAACCCTCACATTGCTATTGGTCATGAGATAAGGACTTGTGAAACCGTGTTTGTTGGGTTTCTGAACCACGAAACATGCAAATGGGGGCTTTATTTACAGTGAGAGTAAACGCCTTAGTAATTCGTCTTGATGATTTTGTGAATCCACAGTTATCTGCTCAGCCGTGCTCGAATCAAAGAGCAGTCACACAAGTGGAAGTTATCAACATCCAGGGCAGATGCTGTTAGGTGTCGATTAAAAGTGACCGACATTTTGTACACAAGCGTTTCAAATAAACCGCCTTTTATGACTGTTTGAAGAAAGCAATATAACCGCACTCCTTCCACCCCAATTGGAGTGTGAATCGCCTGTCCCCCTACAGTGGCTTTGGTGGTCTTAACCGGGATCTGTGATACTCGTGTCTTTCGAGTGTTTCTAGGTTGATTTTTTTTCCAAGAAAAATGAGTCGACAATTTGGGAGACGTTGTAGCAATATGGTGTGGTTAGATTCCCTCAAAAATCATCCCATTTAACCAATGGAAACTAAATGTACTCCTAGCTAATCGACCGTATCGAAACCTTACCTGAGCAGTCGGTTCGTGACTTCATGGTTGCCGCTCCTGCGAATATTAATTGGCGAAGGAGGCGAAGGGGATATCTATCGTTCTGTTCATTAGTACCCTAAACTCTGTCATTTGAGAAAACCGTGGCTAAGTAAGATTTATTGCCACTGACACAAATCTGACAGCCGCGCAATAGTGAGCAGCACAACTTCACTGCTTTGGCCCTTGATAGGTGAACTCCTGGGCGTACCCGGTTTTTTTCCATGATTTCCCCTTCATCTGGCCATCTCCTTGATATTGGATGAGGGGGCAGGTTTAAAGATACTACTTGTATCGAAATGAAGTATTGTTTGGGGAAAACTGCAATAAACCGCATCTCACCCTATTCCTCTTCCTTTCTCACTTGAAGGCGTGCAATTCTTGAAAATCTGTGACCTTCACAGTCGAGTTGTCCAAGTAAATGGGAAGAGTGGCATTGAATGCAGGATGGGAGAGGGGTGGATGGAGTCCCTGGAGAGCGTGCGCATTAATTAACAAAAAACTCCTTATTTTCTAGTCTTAAGCGATCCACCATTTTCACGCCTGTCTGATCACCTACTTGGGCAATTGGCAGTTCTCTTCTACGAGGGATAGAAACCAGTTCTGCGAATTTTACCGCTTACGTTGTCAGAAACAAATTTGTCTGCCCTCGATCTTGCCTTCATATTAGGTGTAGTGAATAGAAATTTGATGTGGTTCCAAATATCAGTAGCTGCTTTGTAGGAAGTTAGCTGGTGCCGAGGCTATCTTATTGTTCTACTACCTCTCTCAGCGAACTCGCGTCACCGTTCTAAGGCTGAGAAGGTTAAAAGGCATGACTTTTCAGAGCTGATTTATGGCCAGGGTTTTTATTTAACCGGAGTCAACGGACCGTGTTTTTAAACTGTGGTTATTGGAAGTCTCAGATTATTTAGGCCTTTTTACGTTTACCGATTCACCACTCTGCAGCTGAGGAAGGAATTGAGTTACTTTTGTTGACGCAGTCGTCAACAAGATTATGGCGATCTGAAGACATAATCAGGGTTAGAAGGAGCCTTATATCTGTTACCTTAGGTATTAGGATGCCTTTCTAGGTTTAAGCATTTATTTAAAACCGATTTATTAAGATTTTGACCGATTTAAATTGCATCATTCCCTAGTAGGGTACCCACTTCTCCAGTTGCTTTATAATCATTGAACCTTTGTTTAATTCACGTTCTCACAGACTAGTAATTAATTTTGTCACGCATGTTTTTTGCTATTTTGGTGTTTCCGTACTCTCCATTTTTTTGCAATTTCATTTCTTTTTGGTTGTTGTGTCGTCTACGGCTGCTCATCATTCCTCCACTGTTGTTTCTGCCTGGGGAGGGGAGGGAGGAGTAATGGGGAAAAAAATTGTTGGATATTATTACAGCACCTCTTTACTTTAAGGAAAGTCCTCTCCACCTCCTGTCAGTTAGCTGAGGCCATTGTAATCATGCGGTGTCGTGGCGTTGGCTCCGCAAAATCTACCTCTTTCAATTTCATGCTGTGTAGGTACTGAAATGGCTTCTTGAGATTGCCGCGGTGTTTTTACTGGCATAGCATTACCATGAGATGTGGCGGTGCTACTTTGGCGGATTTCATTGGCACTGCTCTTCCTAATGGCACTGATACCATGACCGCGAACTGTCAGGAATGAATTATTGAAGCTGGTGTACGCGTCTTTTTGCTGTCTTAGTAGTAAGCAGGTAGGTGATTTCTAGGAACTAGAATACGAGTAAAAAAGATTATGAATGATTGACTCCATTTTACCACCTGCTTCTTTTCGGCTGACCGAATGCTGTAGATAGTACAGTGTTAAAGACTCATCTCCTTACTCCTGGTTCTTTTTCTTGATTGTTCTTTCAACTCGATTGATGCCATATGAGTAGGCTTTGACGGTTGAGGATTCTCAGGTCATTATAAGAAAGCTAAACTTCGTTGTACGAACCCGCGTTCGAGTCTTTTTCGCGACTTTAATCAAAGTGATGGCTGCTATTTTCCTGCAGAAATTTATTAGTTTTTAATCAACTTGTTATTCAATTACCTGCTGTCATAATCCTAGAGCACGATTTCGGAGTAAGTGCCTATGTTTACGGTTGAGTTAGCTCATTGAGGAGAGGCGGAATTGTCAATATCTAGCACAGTCTCTACGCCTACCCACTTTCGAATTCCGGGCTTCCGTGAGCGCGGCTAACTTATTCCCCCCCCCCTTCCTTTTGAAAAAGACTGATTTAGCTAGAAAATAAGCAGGAGTTTAGGATATGGCAGAAAAAACGCTATTTGAGTGACTACTTTCAATTAGTGTCCACTCTTATCTTCCCCTTCCTTCTTGGACGCATTTACTTGAGTCTTGGTAGTAGGTTCAGCACCGTTGACAGGCAAACATGGGTGTCCGGACTTTTTGGGTGTATTACTCTCTCCTACCAGTAGAATGGAGCGTCATTGTGGTATATAATCCTTTTGATTTCTCATCAGATTTCTCAGATTGCGTCATTACTTGGGGGATTCTTTTGAAGTAAGCTTCTCCTTTACGGCTTCCGCAATTTTCACTTCTTATTTTTTGCATGATGTTAGTCAATGACACTAAAATTCATTTTCTCGAAGCTGCTTGACACGAAGTGGGAAGATTATCCCAAATTCTTACACTTTGGTATTGTTTACTTCATGCCTTTGCTATGAACTTCATTTCACGCCGCCCGATAAATGTTTGATCGGATTCATCGTTTTGTAACTTGACTATGAAAAGATGTATATCCCATTTTTGGTACTATGGGGGGGGGGGGTGAATAAATGGACAAGCTCCAGCATTGAACCTAGATTTAGTTGCATGTCAACTGGAAGGCAGTGCATCATTAACCAAAACTGTCATCGGTGGTAGTGTTGTGTCACCTTAACGATGAAGACAGATGGGGCGTTTCTTAAAGCCTATGAGTATTTTTAGTGTTTCATTCAAAGCAAAATTTGGTAATAAACATGGTAGATATCAGACTAGGAGTCTTCTAGCTACTTTGTACTGTGATTAGCTGACTGTAGGTTCGATTTACTGCAGTGGAAATTCACCGGTGTTATAGGTCCCCTAGTTTCATTAGGCTTTAACAGATGATTTCAACATAGCATCACCTTTTTACTACTATCTTGTATTCAAGTGCACGTTGGTACCTTACCTTTATCCAAACGATCGCCCGGAAGAATCCATTCATCATAATATAGCGGCACGTTGTGTCTAGCCCTTTTTCTCTCCTGCGAAACTGTGTAATTTCAAAAAGTTTGCCTGATTTTCGTAAAATTGGTCTATTTAATCCTTTTCTTGCATCACAGACTCATCATAAACAGTTGGATGGCGATGGAGTATTGTTTGTGCCAAACCTTGCTGCTAGCTCTTTTATTGTGGGGGAAGTGGTGTCTCAGCCTATCGCTAGTCACACGGGTCTTAGATCCCTCGGGTGGTTTGTTTCCACAGTCAAAATCACCCAACGTGTAGTCCCGCTGTTTGAGCAGAACCTGGACTTGAAGCCAAAAAGTATTTTGATTTTTCGAAGCGTCTTTTAATAAAAAATAGTATTCTCAGAATACTAACAAACTGAAATGGTCTTTTGAAACATCCATACATTAGCCAGTGAGGACACGTGTAAACGGAAATAACGTGGGTTTTATTGCCTGTCAAAACCTTGAAGAAAGGCCTTCTTTCAAGTCGAACATTCAAGATATGATAACAAAACAACTAACTCAAAAATGCCAATGTGTGGTGTGGTATTCATTGCTTCAGCCCCCAAACTTCTGTTTGACCTAGCCTTGTTTATCTGACTTTCTCCTCTGGGAGAAGGCATTAATAATCAATTAAGGTAGGGAAGAAGACAGGAAGAAATGAAGTGAAGGGGAATGAGGGCTGAACCCAGAGCACTAAATGAAGGCTACGTTTTTCCTCTTTTCCCCCAATCGCATACACATGCAAGGCCAAAGCCATTGGTGATTTTTAATGCCTCTTTACATTAAAAATCCGCATTAAGTGTTTTTTTGTTGTGGTGTGTGTGGCTGACTGCACGGGTGAGTGAGTGGGCAGTTTTGCGACACTCGAGACTGGTCTTAGTGGAAAATTGTTAAGACACTTTTACTGGTGTAGAAGGCGGTGTAGTTCTGGAGACTGGGTGAGCGAGTAGTCTGCAAATTGGCATCAAAAGAGCCGCGCATGTTTTTTGAACTACGGTGATGGGTGAGACACCACACAGCTCCCCTCCTTGTCTCCAATTCCTTTGCCAGACGGTTTATGAATAATGAGCTATTATTTCGGTTGTGAGTTGGAGGTACTATGATTTGCCGATGGAGCGCTTCTGCATCTCCAAGATTGATCCGCAGTCATCACGTTTTCCTAAAATTTTATTTGATATTTTGCGAATGCTATTGAAGGCATTAAAAGACATAAGGCTTGGCTAATGAATTCATTGTGTAAGCGTACCGAACGGTTGAGAGACGCATGCAGAACCTCGTGCTCCCTTCGCGGGGGACATATTTGCAGAAGGCTGAGAAGCTCAACTTAGCAACATGCAAAACAAATATCCCACTTTATAAACATTGTCATGTTTTGGGCTTCGCTATTAGTGATTCCCTTTTCGCGTCGATCAAGTGATGTGATGCTAAGTTTTGGTCAGGAGTGAAAAGCATACGATAATTGCAGCTTTCGCCAATTCCAGTGGATTTAGCTGGACCTTTTTGCTTGGAAAGAATCATTTGTAATGGTGTCCTACAACGAGTGCGCTTCGTGGATCAGTTCCTCTTTGTAAAACCCACTTTTTGAGATACACATCATAAGGCAGCCTCTTCAAACTACCTCCTGAATCCAATTTTTTCACTTCAACCATCTGAATGTAGGTCTTAGTTACTGATAAATTTTCGTAATCCACAATTTGTCTGTCAACATTCTAAGTTTTTTTTTTTCGTGTGTCAACAGGTTGTATTCGCTGAGGCAAGATCCTGCGGCATTACTGATCATGAGTTTAAGCTATTTGGCAGAGGTTGACAAGGCTTTATCGGTCACCGCGATTTAGGCAGCTCACTGTATCTTCTATTATGCTCCTTCCGTGGTAATAAACACTCCAAGTATCAAAGCAAGGTCTAATATTTAAGGTGTATTTCACCTCACAACGACTAATTTAGCTCCTGGTAAAGGTATAGAGTGCATGGGTATGGAGATAGATTTGTGGTTAGTATAGAAATTTAACTTCACTGGTGACATGAAAAAGACTGGGTCATTGGAGACAGAGAAAGTTACTTTAACAATAAATGTAATCTGCACAGACTCTATCGCAGCGTGGAAGCCACCGCCGTGTTATGCGAAGATTACCACATTACAGCAGAATGCATGCGTCCGAGGCTAGACATTGAAAAGTGTCTTGTTTTGGGCAATTTCTTTGCCATTTTCGTCTGTTACACGCCGCTGCGTTAGCCAAGAGGAATTTTCACTGCGGCAGGAAGGCTCTTGATTGCATTCATCATGGTGCATTTTGTCGGCTCGTTTCTCACGACCTCCAAGCGAATTGGCTAAGGAGGAGGGCTGACGATTGAATGTTCAATCTTAAAGTATGAGTCTTTTAGTAAGGAAGCTTAAATAATTGCCGAATTCTAGAATTCCCATCTGGCTCGGGATCCCTTATTCTCCACTTAGTGGCTACTTTTATGCCATTTATTTGGGTTAAATTTTGCTTTGTGTTCACTGGGAGAGGCAAAATGCATAGGCATTTCGTTTTGATATTTCATAGTAATAAATTGCATTTTGCTTCTGTTCATGGGACTTGGGCAAAATTTAAACAATTTTTCTCTGCTCACTACAGCAGAACAGGCTTGCAGTTAATATTTCTCTGCGCTATTCCACTCCCTTTCCCTTCTTATACAGCCTGTTTATGTAGCATTTTTTCTGCTACATTCCTCCTGTCTTGGTTCCCTCGGTATTTTGTGTCAAATATACCCCCTCGGAGCTTTCGTTTTGGGATTTTTTGTAAATATGGAAATGGGTTTGGAACTCCAAATTTTACTGTAACATGAGATCTTTGTTTCAATTAAGCGGAATAGAGATAGCAATGCAGACGGATTTAGCCATCATTAGCAAAAAATAAATCAATGAAATTTTATTTTATCGTTGCTGGTTTCTATTCCCTTCAGGGTCCCTTAATAACACGTTCGCTACCAGTGTCACACATATGTGACGCATAATTTTGCCACCTGGGCCCAAGTGTTACACGTCTGTGACTTGAATGTACCATGTTTATCATTTCGGAGGGCAAGAACACTTTTTCTTTAGTTACGAAAATCGCCTACTTCGGTAGTGCAAGTGTTGGTGTTACTTTGGAACAATGAAGGGAATTTGACTTTGACTCTGGCAGTTGAAGTGTTAATAGCTGCACCATCGTTGTCTCATTACCCCCATGTTACTGTTAGCACTAGCGACAAACAATGAGTTAATCGCCCCTTTGCTTATTTGCAAAGCTCTATCAGCGTTTTTTTTCTAAGTTTGTTCACTAAAATAGGTACTTCATGTGGATTTTTTCTGTTTAACCACTAGTTGATTGGGTTGGTAATGACCAATGTTAATATCCCTATTATCTGTTGCAACTAATCCTTTTTGACATTTGTGATATGGGGAAGAGGGTGGATAAGTATTGCTGCCGTTCTTACCTTCATGCATTCCCTGTGATTTATTGCATTACCGTCTTGCCTCTTTTTCTTGGCCGAAATTTTCATAGGGACACAAATTTTGATTAACACATTTGAATTTTAAGCAATTTTTGATAAATTCTTAGCTATCAACTCCCATATCAGGCCATCACAGGTGCCCGTGAACCATTCCGTGGAGGTGGGACATTTCTCTGGCCCCCACCTTTTACTTGCTCAAATCGAAGTTTGTCAAACAAAATAGTCTTTCTCCAGTGTTATGCATACTCTTCACTGCTACAAACGCTGAAAGATGTGCTGTGCCATTTAGCCCAAATCCTTTTTCGCAGTTAGTAAATAGTAGAATTCCAATTTCTGAATTTGACTTCTTTAAGTTTGCCGAAATTCCAGTGATCAGAATACGTCGTGAACTAATTTGCCCAACCGCGCTGGAGTTGGCGTAGGCCAGTCATTCAATCAGTCCATTTACGATACCGTTTGAGTAGGGTCGTAGCTGAGATGCTAATGGTGGTGGAATCGAGAGGATACCTTATTCCATCTCCACTATTTTTTGGCCAGTAATGGCAACATTGCCAGAGATTCGAGTGCAGGTAGTGATGATGGTGATGCATGCATTTTATTCCAAAAAGACTTGTAATTTATGTGATTACAAATAAGTTGCTCTTATGTTATTTTTTTTCTTGAATCTTAATTTAGATTTCACAAGTGGTAATGGCATTGACATTGAAGATATTGTTAACTATGTCTTAATGGACGACTTTTCCACAAATCCCACATAAGAGCCAGATTTATAGCTTACCAATTTGGAGGCCGAAAACAGACTTGATAAAAGAAAATGGGGAGAATATTTCGTTCTCCATCCACTCTAGTTGAAAATTTCTGAAACCCATTACTTACCTTCTACCAAAATAAGTAACAATATGTCTACAGAGCTGCTTTTGTACGCTTTAAAAAACTTTTCCCAATTCCTATTAATGCAAAGGGCGTTAACAATGATGGGGAAATCCCCTGCAAAGGTGGGAAAATATTCATAAGGGGTTTTGAAATTGCCAGCGCAAAAACAATGTGAGCACTGTGGTCAAGTGCAAATCTCACCCCACGTTATCTCTTCTCCATATCACAATGTCGCATTTTAGTGTGAAGGAAATTGGAGATAGGTGGATATTTGGATTGCAAGCGTGACTTTTTCATCTTCCGGAAGTCAAATCTACTAGTTGAATGTTTCTTTTGCCATGCAAGCGAAAGCTGCTATGATGCGGCGCTGCTCATTTCACGCCCCCTTTTTTTCCACCTGTGTCATCTGGGAGAAGGTGACAACCGGAAGTAGTATTAGTGTCCCAAGCGGAAGACTTGTCGTTTTAGTGTGAGAAAACTGCAACCCCAGTGGTGACAGGATCATCTCATCACGTGCAAAGTAAGGCATTCCCTTTCCGCCTCTATAGGATCTTGGTTGATGCCCTCTTTTCAAAATAAATGCAGTCATTTGGCTTAATGTTGTTTTTTCGCAGATAATTTGTTAAGGAAAAATTTGTGGTCAGAACGGCAAATCATGTCATGGTTTTGTTGTATGGCAAAGCTTGGTCTCCTAGTTTATTTATCCACCGTGGCAATACCTTCCTTGAGCCACGTTATGGGGGTGTAATTGAGTAGATTATGAGGTGTGTTTTTATTTACGTGAAAATTTTAAACATCTGTCCGCTAACTAGCTTGTGCCCTCACTTCTGTTCCTATTGTCTGGAACTTTGTTCTCGGCACGTCCAGACACCCAAACATTGCTTATCAAGGTAGCAGACAACAGCGTCTTGTGGTGATCAGTGTGTCTTCTGAACCAAGGCGTGGAACGCAAACTGGTGGATGTCTACACATGCTAGTGACCGTAATGATGGAATGCTTGGCTAGCCGCCTGAAAATTTTGCATTTCAATGATCTCCATGTCTCAAAGACGGTCAGCTGCACTTCTGTACGCCAGCGATACTGCAACAGTGATTCGGCATCACGATCATTCAATCAGGGCATGCAACGCCCAATCCTGGGCACACGATTGACGCATTTCCGCCGTGAAATCATGTAAGAGGTGAGTCGGTTGGTGACGACGCTGAGCGCAATCGTTCATGCAGGTTTGGGATTTCGAAACAAGCCCACGTTATGCATTAAGACAGCTTTTCGCTCTTAATCACCACGGCTGCTGAATTGAATCGGGCTGTTCTGCAATGATTCATCGATACTGACAAATCTTTCTGTGTTGAGGCAGCATTCCAGAGACGAGTTAATCGTTATGTGGGAGCTACATAGGAAAAATAAATGCAATTCTCACCCCTTAGAATGTACTTTTCTCTCTCCCTTTGTAAAGTCGAAGGTATCGGTTCAGCACCACCCCCCCCTCATAAAATTATGCCTCACACGTCGCGCCAGGTTAGTAAAGTGTGTTCCTTCAAGCCTATCCCCAATGAATGCAGGTGAATGAAAATTTATGGTTTACAATGAAGTTAATGTCGTTGATGGATAAATACTTGAAATAATCATGCTCCATTCATCTTTAAGGTGGAGTTTTTTGTGATAATCTATCTACGCGAAAGACAGGACAAACCATATTTACAATAACTGTGACCTAATTCTGGACATCTGTTTATCGAGATGTGATATCTGCGTAAGTAGTGACACGGAAGCTTCGACTCGTAAACTGAATTCAGCGTTCTCTCAAAACAACTATTTTGTCTTCTCTCCTGCTAGCGAAGTTTGTTGTCGGATTTCAAACCAATGCAAACATTTTTTGACCGTTTTTGTGCAACAACACGCTTTGCTCCTCTCGAGCGGCGAATCATAAATGCTTGGGAAGTAGACGTTGTCTCTTCCCTATTTCATTAAAAAAGCAATGATATCTCTCCAAAATGATTTTCCGCTCGTATTGATTAGAAGGGGGGGGGGGAATGAAAGACACGCTCCACATGCTCCAGATCACTCGCCTCGGCCATCCACGTCCGTCTGTCTGTCTGTTTGTCTGCCGACTCTAATCATGTACTTTGGCTGAACAAGTCACGTACCAGCGCAATTAAAAAGCGGCAGAGCGGCATTGGCGCTTTCATTGTCGCAGTCCCGGGGTGGTGCGAATTTCGTGAACACATGCGTTTGCTTTCGCTTCCATTTGCGTCTCACCGTTTGCTTTCGTCCCCATGCAAACAATACCTTTGTTGGGCAAATAATGACGATGGCATCTTATATATGTAATGAAATCACCGCTCTTCAAGATAATCATCTGGCGTCTGGCAGTGGATGAGAATTTCGCTGATGGCAACATATAAAAGTGAGGCAGGGGTCGTTTCGGAAGCCAATCACGATTTGATGAACCATACGTTTATTTACTCGCCCATCTCACTTTTTGCACAGGTACTATGCCTACTTCATGTCCCCAAACAAATGGGAATATTGCGGGTCACGTTGCAGGGCTACTTTTATTGCATCCAAAGTCTGAATCTAATCGTTTTAATCGTTCTCTACTTGTTGCAGACGCTAAGGTGTTATTTTATGTAAAAATTTGAGCTAATGACCTTTTTTCATCATTTGTCAGGGCACATTGTAGGTTTTTTTCACGCTTTTGTAATAATTGCTAAAAAGTGTGAAGGCGGCGGGAGTAATAGTTGATCATATCTGGGAGCGTCATACGACGTCCCATCCATTAAGCACTGGCGGCATTTGCGATGTAGCGAGAAACTTAGGCGTAATTTACACTAAAAGCAGCTTTCAGTTAGGTATTATGGTCAGATGTCACACGTCTACAGGTGAATTGTAGAAATCACAAAACTTGAAGAATGGTATGTAAAGGCATTATAGAAAATATGAAGGATTCAGCAAAGGGTAGATCAGGGCGATGCTTAAGCCACTTCTGAGCGTGAGCGGAAGCTCCTAGAAACTTGCCTTCGACACTTGTTTCACTATTTACCAAGCGACAGGGAAATGGAATTGCCGTTGGAAAGGTAAATAAAGTTAAGGGCGATGTCTTTTTTGAGAAAAGCTATTCGAACTATGCAAAATCTCTGTGAGCGTATTTTGCATTTCCGAAATATACTTGGACTGAATGTTCTTATCGTCTGTGGATTCCTTTTTAAAATTTGCAATAATCGCACTTTCTTACCTGATTAGGTAGTATTTAACCGTTATTTAAGCTGTTGACCATAAGCACATCCGTTTTTCCGGATATTTAACATCATTCCCGATAGCTTTTGGCCATAATTACTCTACCAGTACTTTGGGTTACTTTTTTCACCCCATACCATTGTTATGTACTTCACCAACTTCTACGTTTAAATACCGTTACACCCCTTTTATACCAGTGAAACGTTAGTAGCATTATGGTTACACTTCCTGTTGTCAAATTGAAGGCAATAATGCAACGAATTATTCAAATAGAAGCTGCTTGTTACCCTCTTTCATTTCACCGGAAGAGAAGCTTGGTATTGCCTGTAATTCCCATGTCTGCTATCTGCATTGAATTTCTCGCAACTTGCTACAATTTCTACTAAAAAAAGACATCAATGAATACACGGGATTCCTCATATTCATTAAACTTGACATTTTGGGTAGCTCTACGGCTACGGCTTTCGAGTTTCTCCTGAAGAACTGGATGTCTAGAGACACGAACCACATAGTAGGGAGCGTGTACGACGAACCATTTGTGTTAAACCGAGGCCTATTTTAGAAAAGGAAGGAAAAGAACACATTCTAAGGGTGGAAATTACATTCATTTTTTCCACATAGCTCCTGTCCAACGTTTATCCCGTCTCTGGAATGCTGCCTCCACATAGAAAGATTTGTTAGTACTGATGAATCATTCCAGAACAGCCCGATTCAGCTCACCATCAGTAGTGATCAAGAGCGAAAAGCTATCTTGCTACATGACTAAGCTACAAACTTGCATGAATGATTGCACTCAGCGTTGCCCCCAACCGACTCACCTCCTACATGATTTCACGAAAGACATGCGTCGATTGTGTGCCCAGGATTAAGCATTGCATGCCGCGATTGAATGATCGTGGTTCCTGATTACCGTTGGAGTGACGGTGTGGTGATCACCACAACTGAGATTGTCACTGTCACACAAACGTGTTCTCCACCGTCTTTGAGACGTGGAGACCATTGGAATGTCAAATTGCCAGATCGCTGGCCAAGTGTTCCATCACCAAAGTCACTAGCATGCGTAGACATAAGTGAGTTTGCGTTTCAAGCCTTAGTTTAGGAGACACTGGTCACTACCATACTCTGTTTTCTGCTACCGTGATAAGCAGTGTCTGGCTGTGTGGACATGTGCACTAACATTTGCAAGGCGCAGTAGGACAGACTTAAATTGATCGTCATATCATATCACTGACTTGGAGGTGTCGGTGCTATAAAACGTAAAACCAATCTAAGCAAAAACGGCCATGACGCATAAATTCCATCGCACTTCCAGCCTCATCTTTGGAGTTCCCATCTGCTTCTTTACGGTGCAGGTGAAGCTGGTATGCTAAATATACCTCACGGTGAGTAGGTTCTTGACTTTACTTGTGCCGATGTGCATATCTCATATGCATTTCTCAAAGGTGTAGTCTATTTGAACGAATTGTATGTCGTAGAAGTAGTTTTTGGTCGTTCATGCTTCGATCAAACTACCCTTTTTGCTACTATTTGCCTATATTATTCCTGGCGTTCATTAATGCAGGAATTTGTGGAGGATTCCTAAAAGCCTGTTTTAAAAGGAGCTATGTGCTATCTTCTCAGTTTATCACCCAACTTTCCGCTTTTGTGTACGTAAGGCTTGGCCGTACATTCATTTTTCACAAGCACACTTTTCCTTTTTTTGAATTGGACTACCCCCTTTCCGCACAATTCCTCCCTTCTCGGCACTTTAGTAGTAATGTAAGGAGGAATTTTCCTTCATCTTGTCTACGGAAGGGCGGAGTTGTTTAAAGTACTTTTGATTTATTAATTGTATCGTGTTTAGCAGTGGTTCAATTAAGATGCATTTGCCTCGGATTCCGGGCTGGGAGCAGTGATTTTTCCTAGCATCTCTGTGAGTGAGCTGTGGTGTCGTGATTCGGTAATTGTTTAACTAACCACTTAAGTACGCGGATTCGTGAGTCTGCGGTTTGTACTTCCGTCCCATATACGGAGTCTCAAGGCCATTCATATTACCCCCTTACCCCATCGCTACACCGTTCTTAAACCTCCCATACTGGCACAGCTTACCATAACTTCATTGGAAGACTCGGAATTTACAGTACCGGATAATCACTTTTTGTGGCAGATCGAGGTGGATTGGAGGGAAGGATGAAGAGAAAACTTTACCCTTAATCGGTACTTTTGTTCAGAGGCACGTTTGTAGCTTTACCTCCTCTCTTTCCATGCACTGAGCTGTTTTTTACCTTGCTTGAGTCTTCATTCTCTGGAAATAAAAATAACTTGTACCACTTGGACGGAATGGCGGTTCGTGCTTATGCCCAATTACCGAAAATTTGTACCCAAAAAGTGGGACACGATTTGCTCCGATCGGAATTTCTGCAAGCATGAATAAGGCTGTTGCATTTACTTTCATGCCTTATCACTAAACTCATCATCACCATAACGAAAGTTGCTGTTACGACTGCTTTGAAGTGATGGCCCTCTTTCTTCTCGTGCTGTGTTTTTTATCATTTCCTTTTTTTGCAAAAGACAGAAAACATGCTTCTGATTTGATCGCTTTCGGACGGTAAAAGAAGAATGAAAATGCGACGTTAGAAATTATGGAAAAGGTTAGGGTTGGGTGCCAGGGCTGGTAAGTGAGTGGGCACCTCTTGTCTGAGACAAAACACTGACAACAAAAAATGAAAAAAAAGTGAGCTTTTTTTGTGGAGTAAAATTAATCGCTCACCCCTTAACCCACCATCTTTCCTCCCTTCCTTAATGTGGGCCTTAAAAGCTTATTGAAACAATGCCTTTTGTATTTGCTTAGGCCAGAACCTCAATTAGCGCTTCGGAGTTAGAAAGGCCCCATCATTAGTGAATCGCTTAATTTTTCAGCCCTGTAGTATATAGTGAGCATATTTAGAGAGACTTCAAAAGGGATCTCAATATTGCTTGAAAGACGTCGTAAAATGGGGGATTTTACTCCCAGACAGATAATTTGTAAATGATCTGCTTAATTGTTTGTAGGAGTGTGTTTTGAGACCGGAAACTGTTAGTTAACTACCCCAGCATGCAATTCAACGCTTGGCTAGCCAGTCACTCAAGCACTTCTGTTTTGGAACGGTTAAAGTGACTGCAGTATGGAGTGATGGGCTTTTCGTGATCATCACAAAATCAGAACAAAGTGTTGGGTTTCTTGATATCAGGAGAAGGGTTAGAATTCCAAAACTTTGGAGAATTCCCTGTGATTCAATCGATCTCGCAAGGCTTCTGCGGATGACCATGTCATACATAGAAACGCAGGGAGGGGGCAAGTAACTGACGTGCATATGTCGGTGATTGTGATGGTGAGGTTTCATTGAAAGGGCTTGATTTCTTGAAATCACAAAGTCACTTTTGCCGTCGGCGTTGCTGGATTTGACACCAACAAACTTGGAAATGGAAATTTGCAAGATATCTGTGTACTTCTAACCCGAATCGGGTGGTTTCACAAGGCTCATTTTCCGAATTAAACCCAACATGTTTGTAACTCTGTGCCTTTAGAAGGAATAGGAAGCTTTTCGCTCAGCTTATGATTGTGTTTTCATTCTATTTCAGGCACTTTGAGCAAGCTCTCATCGTCTGTCCTCTGGAGCACAAACTTCGCCTCTATGGAAGGTACGTACACCACTTTTATGGATTACAAAGTTTTCATTAACGTTTTATAAAAGAATTCGCATGATTTCTAGTCTTTAAATTTCAAATAGGCAAACAAAAGTGGGTAGCAATACGGAGGTTAGTGAATGAGAAGAGAAGTATATTGTAGGAAGATGGAAAAGTAGGGGTAGAAAGTGCCCATGCTTTGTTTTGCAATCAAGTATGAATATTTCTGACTCGATGACTGCCTTGAAATGGTGTTCTTGAACAAGCTGTAGTCGTGCGAAATGAGAGGCAGGTTTCTAGAGGTAATGTGATCGTAGAACCATTAGTCCATCCACTGGTGGATTAAGGAGACAGAATGTAGGAGAGGAGGCAGGGTTGCTGAGACTGTGGTCAACACATCCTTTATGTAATGCAATCATATGTGGTGCTAACAGATCAGATCCGATCGCCTTGAAAGGTAGTTTTCCTTGAAAATGTAGAAGGAAATTGCGGGTGAGTAGAAATGCGCCTCTCTGACTACAACATTCGCCTCAACTGTGTGTCGTATCGAATTTGCTTTACTTTTCCCAATTTTTTTAGTATGAGAAGTCGCAGTTGAACTTTTTAATGCCACTACTGCCGCTCATTCCTTTCATACTCGATTATTACAAAAAAATGTGTTACGAATTCCAGTGGGATTTCGTAGAAAAGAGGCGTTTTTATGTCACCTTTTGTCCATTGACACCCCTTCCTTAGAGGGCATAGCTTGACTTGTGTGTGAAATGCCATTCTCTTTGTCTAAATTTGCAGAAGTTATTTGGTGTAGCAGATGCTTTGGATACTTGCTTTATCGTATCAAATCTCTTTGATTACCGTCTATTCGATGAGTTAATTGTCCCTTTTTCGGTCGCATCCCATCACATGCCAGTTTTCCGCTTACGGTGAGATTTTTTTTGCTGTAAAAAAGGGGAAATCAAGACTACCGGTCTAATGACTACAATGGTGTGAAATAACCAGAAGAGTTTTGGACTGATAGCCATTCAAAGGCCATTCCTGTGCCATTTTTGGTTGGTCAGATCAATCTCCAGTGTCTTAGTGACAACATCATTCGAAGCATGGGAAGTCTTTATTGACATAACACACGCATTAATTGGGTTGGTAAATGAATCAGAAAGGGAACTGTGACACTGTGACTACAATAGTGGAAGGAAAAAAGGAGCCAAAGTGACGCAATCCATACAGGTCTGGAAAGCATTGCCATAAAAGGAAAAGTTGAAGGGTAAAATGCAAGCGTACTGAAAGGTATTGGGGAGGTGAGGGCTACAGGATTAGTGGCTAAGAGGGAAGATGTGTATTAATTTAGATTTAGTCTGAAGGCGCAGGCACTGCATCTCCTGTCTGACCATCTATCCGGCCATCCAGCTATCTATCAATCAATCATCATCAAATCTATCAATCTGTGTATCTCTCCATCTGTCCACTCAGGATGGATGCACTAATTACATGTTGTGGAAGTGGGCATAACGGCACCACATATCTACTCTTTCATTCATCTATTTGGCTGACTGACTTTTACTTCTAGCGATAAAATGCTGGAACCTTCAATTACATTGTTTACTCAACAGTGCATATATGTATTCAATAATGAAATTTTGGAAGGGACAGGGGCTGATATTGAGCCTACATTTCAACCTCCCTCACCTCTGTCGTCGTTTCTGCTGTCGATGGTCCTAACGTTGTCACTGGCGTAACATTCATTTGGCTTGATGGCGTTTTATCCCGGTATTCCAACTAAAAGGGCAATTGCTACCTTTCTCCTTGCTCATCACTACCCGACCACCGGCTGTCAGCCACATAGTGAGGTACGTTATGTTGATTTAAAATTCTTTAATTCAATCCTGGAGACTAGATCTGAGAGAGGGTGAACATGTGGGTAACTACCTCTGAAGAGAAGGATAAAGGCGATGCATACCATTATTGTCGATGATTTTTGCAGAAGATATCTGTGGTGGAGGAGGTGCATTCTGTTGGGGCCATGGAACAAGAGGAGATAGACTTCAGGGGATGGGGAGTTGGGCGTCCCGTTGGTGGTCAGGATTGTGGAGATAGACATTAGAAGGAAGGTAGGAGCTTGATGATGACTTACACCTGCAAGCATAGCTAGAGAGAAATGGTTGGAGGGCTGAAAGTGACTGCATTGGAAGGCCATGACTGATTGGCTAGGTCATTGTGCAAACCGTTTACGTATGAATGAATTAAATGCCGGCCGATGCTATTTTCGGGTGTGACATCGGCAGTAGGTGCAATTGAAGATGAAGTGCAGATAATTAAGAAAATAAGGAGCGAGTGTTCATGCTCTTTTGGTTGTGTTGTTTTAAGATATATGCAATTGCCTCCTTCAGTCGGCCATATGGAATATCTCCCTTTTTATTGGTATTTATTCGGCTTTGTGAATCACCATTTTGCTCTTTGTATTACCAGAAACATTTTAATTCTAATCTCAAGGCATTTTAGTCCCATTTTGATACTTGTTTTTGAACGAAACAAGTAATGCCAACTCTTTGGTGCATCTTGTTTTTTGGAATCTGTTGCCTTATCTGGTAGTCTAGCAGTTAACATTGGTCTCATTAACAAAGCACCTGATTTCGGTAAACATTTTGTGCTTTGACCTTTCGTGACGGCTTATTCGTTGAAAATATCTGTAATTTTCTTCTACTGGACTGTAGTTGTTCATCCTCACTTACATCGGGTTCCTTCTCTGAATGCACTTTTTGGTGTTCGGTCAAAAACACCTTTTTTTCTAGAAATTGTGTTAATCGGATTTTAACCTAGTGGAATGCTTTTTTCCGCTTATTACTTTTCACCAGGGACGTTTCGTAAGACTTGTCATTGTGTTCATAACAAACTGACTTATTGAAGGGTAGCCGTTTGACCAATTTTGACTCTCTGACACCTGCATGAAATGACGCTTTGTAACTTGTCTGGTGTTAGATTTCTCCTACTTATTAGTCTCACACCACTGATATCCTGTTCCGCCTATGCCTTTTTTCGTGTTTCGATCTTATACAAAAACCTTGGTGCTATCACATCACATTTATTTGGTTAAATTTAAGAAAAACAGAAACGGTTTCTCTAATTCAAAAGTGTGGAAAGCGATGCTTGCTTCTTGTAAAGTGTCTGTACACTTAACAGGCCAGACTGAACGGATTTACTAGGATATAATTGGTTAGGCTTGGAAAAAAATCATGTGTGAATCGCAGCTAGTAGGAATATTTGGCTTAATCAAGTGTCAGTGAATGGAATAAACAGCATTAAGCAGATCCACGGAGTCGCATTGTGAATTTATTGTCCATTAAACACTGTGGAGATACTTACCCATTCTATTATGAGATCGTCCTGCTAAGATTGTTTAAATTTCGTTATCCGTAACAAATGACCCGTCTGTGTGCATGTGAGTCTTCCTTGAGGCGTTTAGTCGAAGCGGTCGGTCGCTTTATGCGTAACGTCGGACAAAGGATCTCGGCCACGTCGCACTATGCTCCCACAAGTCTAGCCTTGAGGTTAGTTTGGTCAGCTTGATAAGGCACACAGTGGAGAAGTAGTTTTATCGTTACAGCATAGAAGGGATGCCCGACCAGCGTCCAGTATCACAGGTTGTATGTGTAGTGCTAAATGTTACCATTGTGGAGGTGGATGCGTGAAAGACTGAAAAGGTGAGGTACAGGTGAGAATATGTGTGACTGAAGCGATTTCCCACCTGCTGCAACTTCATCCGAGGGAACGCATTCAGTTCTCTCCTCCGACTTGTCTCCTCTGAGAAAAGCACCATAGTCAAAACCAAGAGCTATTAAAAGGCCAATGGGAGATGCATCCGTCTTCGACACGATCACATTTCTTTCTCAATTATCCCCCTTCAAAATGGAAAAACCACTACCATCCTTCATGTAGCCCATCTCTGATCGAGACGCCAAAACCACCTGCCAGAACACAATGCCTCTCACCAACGCATCGTGTCTACACTCATCACCCATCACCCACTCTCCCTTCTGCCCCATGGCCACCTCTCTCTTTACTATTCCAATCTGTCTGGGTGGAGGTCATCTCCTGAAATACCTACTTCCACTCCGATTTCCTCCATCAACAACCACGAGACAGGTGGTTAGGGGAGGTTTGAGGCAGCAATAATGGTGCACCTTCATTGTGCAAGTAAAAACACCACCAGTGTTGATGAGGTGTCAGAACTACGGCATCTCTGACTATTTGCTCAAATGCATAGACCATTCGATACCCAAGGCTGTAGTAGAGGTAGTGTGAGTGGGTAAGAACAGCTGTTCCATCATGTGTGGACAAGATAGCAGTGCATTTGGTGGAAAGACAAATGAAGAGAGACCCACTTATAGTGGTGCGATGAAGGGAAAGGCAAGTAAGGAATAGGAGGATGGGATTGAGATGTCACATCGACGACTCACGATGTAGAGCATGTGCAATGCGCACTGAAGGAACGATTGATGATTCTCCGGTGACGGGATCTGTTGATGTAATGGTCTGCAAGGAGGCCAGAGTTTTGCGTTCTCCATTACCGCCACTGGTTGGTTGAGGTGCGTGTCGTC
>NW_020170510.1:39202-51174 GCF_000524195.1 Echinococcus granulosus | reverse complement strand
GGTGTGCGCTCAAGTCCTCGAAACCACATTCACACGGATTTATTTTTGAAGGGACTATCAGGGGCGTGAGCGCTAAAGTACTTTCTTTTGTAGTCGTACGGAAAGACTTTGGGAGTAGTAGCAGTGATTTCCTTTTTTTAACTACAGTTTTATAGCTCTAACCAACCCCTTGGCAATCCGTTATTGGTATAATTAGTATTTATTTATTACTAGTTTTGCACAGAGTTTGCACCTTTTTCCGTTCAGAGTCATTTTCCTAAGATACCTAGTGGCTATCTTTATACTATGCTATTTTTTCGAACAAAGAGTTAAGACGTTTTTTGTATCACTCAGTCAGCTTAATTGAGAATTTCACATACGTCTATTTACACAACAAGGAGTAGTTTTGGACTCCATGGACTTTTGCTAACTATTGTTATGGCCAAGCTGCCATTTTTTACTTGAATCGGGGTAAATGCGAACAGAAGGTGCCTTAAACCTTGTTATTTTGTTTAACAACAATTGTAAAGTTGTTGTTTAAGGTGATCCATTACAATCGAGGAGGCTGCAGTGCATATGAGTGGGAGATTTAGTGGTTATACAACGTGAACCATTTGCAAGAACATCCTTTAAGGCCATCAGTAGTGATATTTTTCATTTGCTAGAAATGTCTTTTAAAGGTAGATTGAAATTATCATACCCGATTGATAGTAGAGTTATGCATCCTAGAATTTCTTCTGTAATATCAACTTATTAATAGCGGGTGTTTTTCAAGACTTTCATATTGTTTACCAGCTAGTCATCGGGCTTCCAGTAGAGTTGTCCATTTCTGTGTTACACAACTGCTTTGAATAAGAAAACACAATAATACATACCTCCGAGGTCATATAAACCAATTCGGCAGAGGTGAAACGGGCGGTATACACTCATCACACATGCTTTCAAAAATCCAGTTTTGCCATCGGCAAATGTTAATTGTGAATGCTTTGCAGCCTCGACATTTTCAATTCCACCTTTTTCAAAATACTTGCTCCATTTTTTAGTTGAAAAGAAGACGTTAGAGGTGATGTGATTGGATGCCGGAATTGGGATAAAAAAGTTCCCGAAATCGTCTGTTTAAGTTGCAATATCCGGCTGAATTGGAGTCCGGTGGTAGGCAATTTGGAATGTTTAAGCAAATGTAAGGTCTTTATTTTTAAACATCTTTTGAAGTCACTCCAATCCCGGGTAAATATCTCCTGAAATTTGTCGCGATGCTAAACTCCAAAAGGCTTTGGTGATTGTTGAGATTTGATTACGCCGGAATTAAAGGTTGGTTTCGATCTATTTAAAATTTAACCAAAGCCTACGATGTCTTCATGTGCTAAAATTGGTTTTTTAGCAGACCAAGCAGCCTCTATCGTCTTTTTTTTTGTTTTTTTATCGTAGTTCTGCTCCTTATTCTGTGGTTTTAATTTGATTCGTAGCATTTTTTTTTCGCTCATTGGGACTTGCGCTCAAGGTTAGAAATTAATATAAATAAAATGGAGTTGGTCTGGGTGCCAGTCATTGGTCGTTTCGATGATTGACACCTACCCTTCATCGATCACCAATAGCTTACAAATCTGACAGCTGTCTGGTCATTTTGACTCCCTTTATCGGGGTGGAAAATGAATTTCCATTTTTTCTTCGAAAGCTGAGCGACTGGCCACCGGTGGTTGCATAACTTTGCTTGTTTCTCCCTCCTCTTCAATCGTAATTAGTACTTGTGAAATCGCTGCCACGGCTAATCGGATTGCTTCCCCACACCTTGATTGCATGGCAACGCAGGGCCGGTGTTCAGTAACCTGAATGTGTTTTTGTGTCAGGTTCGCACTTGCCTAGTGCATTATCAGTGAGAGGAGAGATGCACAAAACTAACCTTCTTCTTGTTTTGCACGTCGTTATCATCATCATCATCATCATCATCATCATCATCATCATCATCATCATCCATTGTTGTTACTTTTCTGTGCTTTTCACTATATCACCGTTTGAATGAAGCTGATTTAAACCTGTGACGGGATCTAAAATCTCACGACTTCCAAACATCACGGCTTTAACGAGATCCATCTGGCAACCCCACCGTATTGTTTGAACTTTACATCGGTTATGTCGGTCCCTTTTCCAACAAACCTTCCTTCAGACTTGATTGTTCTGCTTTTCTTTGCGATTTAAAGCTGTTCAGCCACCCGTCTCTTTGTTGTTACTTGATCCTATTAAACAGGGAGACTTGAGGTGTTTTTTTAAAGGAGTAGTATGGGGAGATCTTTTCTTAGAATATTTAAATCTGTGAAGTACAATTCCGGCTAATTTGCTCTTTGTAACATCAGATTGATGCGTTTGTTGTCACTCCTCCACATCAATTGGCCGATTTTATTTACATAGCAACGTTTTTTGAATTCTCACTGAAAGTAGTGAGAGGTAAAGGGAATCAGACGCTTTACTGAAGTGACACCCTTGGATGAAATAATTAGGATTACGCACGCATTAAATATGGTGATCGAAGCAAAAGGTTTGATACAAAGACTTGAGAATTCCCCTTTGCTAGACTTCTAGAGTTGTCACTTTTTTCCGGCGGAATGATCAGTGTGAATAAAGTTGTCTTATCTGAATTTATTCTGCCCGTTACTGGTCAGTCCCACTGAGTTCTCCCCTCTAATGTACCTTTCCAAACACCAGCCAACTAATTTTGGTGGAATTTTTTTTTCTCATAAATGGTACCGAAAGCACCATAAATTAATGGCTATTTGGTGGTATTTGATAATTTTTAACCTTGATTCAAAAATGCCACTCATGTGCTGGGGTATGGTTTTTTTTGGCACAGAATAATCCAGTGTATACAGGCTTTCAGCAAATCTTATGAAAAATTGATAAGCTAGTAGCCAATATCTCCATTGCATACATGTAATATATTCAACTCGCCCCCTCTTTTACTACCTACATTCTTTACCTGTGCGATTGTTTAGAGTGCATTTTAACTGAAAGTATTTAACCAAGCATAGAAATTTGACCCTCCCAACTAGCTATCTGGAATACAAAATCCTAAACTTCACCTGCTGTCGTACTTCAGTTGTTGTTGTTTTATGCTTACTGTAAACGGAAACGCAGGTTAGTAGTTCTTTGAAATTGGCTGGAGGCTCTCACGGTACCTTCATCAGCGTCAATCATTTCATTCTTGACTGCATAATTCCGAGGCCTCTCCGCCATCACTCCGTTTAACTGGTTGATTGTAAAATTACAATGTGGCCAAATTCACTTCGCTTCCCTTTTTTCTCTTTGGTCATGCGCCTTATTTATCTTGCAAATTTGCTACATTGTTGGCCATTAGAGCTGCTTCTAGCTCATCTAGTTTATCTTCCATGTCGGATTTGCATAAGTGCTATCATTCTCACTTCATTACTGTACTGTGCGTCCATCCGTAGTTAATGGGTAGAGCTGTCTGTATCGCAATAAATAATGAAAAGTTAAGAAGGGTTAATCACTACTTTGAACCCATCTTTGAAATGGTTATTAAGAGCCTTTGAAGAATGATGTGCATAAAACTTAGTGCCCAATTTCACGGATTCTGTGCCTCTAGAATCCCACGAAAGTTTTGACCCCTTGTCCATAATGCCAAGAGAGGTCATCATCTTGGCAAATGTGAATTGAAAGGCTGTGACTGTACTTCCTGTCGCTGTCTGAAGCCGTTTTAGTCCAGAACGTTGAGTTTGCTCCTTTCCTCTTCGGAACAAAAGTTATCCTCCTTGCCAAATTCATTGCGCCTAACAATGTAGCGGTCATAGTAAAGGACTGATTTCGAGGAGAGTACTGTCTACTTTGTTGCCTGTTTATGAAGTTTAATAGCATATTTTATAACTTAATGCAGACCAATCCGGTCGTAATTATAACTGCGAATTCCCACGCACTTTAATGTGTGCTTTTCACTACTGATAAAGCTGACATCCTTTTTTAGTTCACTCCTGTTTAGTTTATGTAGCGAAGCTTACCTGCCTACAACTCTTTTTTCACAAAATAACTCGCTTCTCGATGGTTGTTTGATAGGGCTCTCAGTAAAAAGTGATATATACCACTGACTTACTCATGTCTTGGGGTAAATGTTCTGAACGCTTTTACTTTGAAAAAAGATAGTATCTAACCTGAACCTCGAAAGTAGTGCTAAGGTGTGTCTAAAGCAATACTTAAACCGAGCAGTCAGAGGTGGAAGGTGTTTATGAGCCGTCAAACCTATTTCCCTTACCACTTAAATAGTGCAAATATTTCAACCTGCATTAGTTCAAGCCAAGCGTACGTGACACACGACGTATCTTTAAGCTTGAAGTAGTGCTCTGAAAACGGTGGTATGTGGGTAGTCTTGAGGTCCCTCCAAGCCACTTTTCATGATGCTCTAATGACCGATTCTTTTACAATCAGTCCACTGGTACCTTGACATCTTTGTCCTAAATATTTTTGATGTTAACTGGTGTGGAGTTGATTTTTTTCTAAACTAAAAGGCGGTGTAAAACATCCTGCAGTTATTTTTTGAAAACAAAAGAATAAAAACGGTAGCGGTTCCAGGCTAACTTGAAAGGTGGATTTTTAAACACCTATCTCAGGAGGTGAAACGCTAGCGCGTGGAAATTTGCTCCCAATGCTAGCGGTACTGAGATTTTTCATAGTTGTTTATGTTAAATGCAGTGTTTAAATTTAACCAGTCTTATACAAAAGTGATTTACAATTTACACTGGCTTAGCTTTACCGATGTTATTTACTTTATCACCTGTCGCTTAATTTGTTATCTTTACTCCACAACTATTTCAGATTTTATTAATAGCTTTCTGATGAAGCTCAGGCGTAGCAGGTGACATTTGTTGACATCAGCTCAAACATGCCTTGATTTTGGCTATGACGACGTTTGTAGACTTGTTATAAATGCAGTAAGTAACAATTCTTCGTTTAGAGATGTCTACTCTACGGAGGGGCAATTTTGACACCTTTGGTTTTGGAACTTGGCGTCAACATTAACAACTGAAGACGAGTAAAATGTCGAGCCATCCTATTTAGGTTTGATTTCATCACTATCTTTTTGTTTTCTAAGCTGCCATTTATCTTGAAAGTCTTTTCACCATTTTTTGCTTTAACAACGCTTGAAAAGGCTATTTGATATCATACAATGGCCACACTTTCCATGTTAATAATACTGAACTGTTGGCATAGGAATTGGGTGATCTTGGAGCTTTTGCTGCTGGCCAAGTAGCTAGACAGCTGGATCACGTTTCCAATATGCCTTTTTCGTCATCTGTGATGCTCCTGAATCCTTTAGCTGGAAGCTAAAGCGAAAGTAAGTGCAACAGGACTGGAACTAGTTTGGCATATTTTTACCGGTAATGCTGAATGAACTCACTGTGATCGACGCCATCCGATTGTCGATGAAATTCGTTTTGCCTTAAAGGAAAATTTGCGGAAGATATTTAACAAGATTGTCCGTTGTATTTGCTAAGCTTTTGCCTGAGGATCTTGTGATCCCTTGCACCGATGTAGCTGTGTACTCTATTGTTTTTCGTGCTGGCTTCGAAGCTTTCACATTGAGTCGGAAAGGGTTGAGGCGAGTTAATGAAGCATAAGATTGCTTTGGCTGGTAAAATGGTCTACGTTTTTGGGTTCGCTTGCTATCAGCCCCTTGAACGACGCCCCAAGTATAGTTTGACACGTCAGAGGTGGCGTGTTCATGAGGATTTCTAACTATCCACTTGTAGGTTGTATAGGTCAAATGAAGAAGAACCAAGTACGATGATTATTTGCCGCATGTTATCCATCTCTGACAAGGAATGGGCCTTTTTTCTGCCTTAAGCCACGAAGGAGCTGGCGTTATACACCACTTTCAAAAGCACTCCATCGGAGAAATCGCACCTAAGGCAATTAAAAATTCTCTACTTTTCGAAGTTCCTGCTAGACTAGAAGTTTTTATGTTCTGGCTGAAAAAGCTAATAGGTCAAATGGGACCGAGATTGCTTATGATGCGTAAAAATTGTAATTCCATTGCTGACTATGACCCCTCCTCCCTTTGCAGATACATTCGCTGGGTGGAAGAGACCTATCCCTCTCTGGGCGCCGCCTCTGAGCTTCGTAGCATCCTCTATCGATGTGTGAAGGAGACCTGCGGCTTGGAAGGCGTCCACAATCACCCCATCTACGTTGACGCCTGGCTCAAGCTGGTGAGCTAGCTGCTACTCTATTTGGATTCCACTGCGCTACGTCACCACCTCCGCCTGACGATTCGATCGACCTTGTATGGGGCTTAAGTTGGGTCGACTTAAGCCGAACCGATGCTTTTGAGTTTACACAAGAAAATGGGTGTCGAGTGGTACGAATGGGGTGTGGTTTCCTCGTAGTCTTCTACTGTGCTGATGCACTAGCTTCAGTGCGTAACTACTACTTAGGAAGGAGCTAAGGCACCATCGTAGGACGCTCTGCTTCACTTCGCCAGCGGTGGTAGTGAACCCGCACGTTTGCACTGATTTGATGGTCATTCTAATCCTGGGGTGAAGCAGTCAACTCAGACTCCCCCACAATCAGTAATGCAAGGGAGGAAATCCTTCCCTCTTCAAAGCGCTCTTCCAGCTTATTCAACGTTCAATTCTTCTGTGCTGAAAGCCGTCTCGTACCAATGCTTGTGGAGTGGATGTGTTTGACCTTTCCACCGAAAGAATTACGGGAAAGGTACGTGCTGTCCTGATAATATTGAAGGTGGTTGCAATGCACGCATGAATAGCCTATATACTCCATTCCACGTATAGTATCGAAAAATTCGAAAGTGACTGTATTGGTGGGAGGGATACAAACCACCTTGGGTGTCCATCTGCATCCACAGGGAGGCGGATGAGCGGTTTGATATGTCTTGGCGAAAAGGAGAATTGGAGTTCCTATTGAATTTGACCTCGACCGTTGGACCTGCTTGTCCTTTGATTAGTGGCAGGTAAAAGGGGGTTTCAAGAAGGTAAGTGGGTCTGACAGAGAAGTAGTCCCTTCAGATTAAGCGGCGAATTCAGTCTGTGGTCTAATTCATTGCAGTCATAAATGTGTGAAAGTGTTGACAGAGGAGCATAGACACAAGTGTTTCAACGTTTATTCGCAACACTTGACATACCATTTGTAGCAATCTTCTTGCTGTAGATAGAAACTGACGCTAATATGACATCCCCTATCAGAAATTTCATTGAGATTGTAGCGCTGAAAGCTAACAATTCACATAACTTTATCGTAGAAATAGAGTTTGGCCAAATGAATCGAATAACGCGGGGAGGTTACACTTTTTCTAAATTCTGCGCCGCTGTTTAACTGCCTGTGTGAATAGCGGCTATCATAACAGGCAAAACACTCTCCTCTTGATGTCTCATTGCATTTCCGACCACAGTCTAGACTTACGTACAAATTGTCCGCACTGTTTTCATATAATCAAGGTTCTAACAACTCTTCTGAAGGTATCAAGTTGGTGGTGCACTTGACACTCATTTATGTACCTAACAAGGCGGAAAAGGGACTTTGCCCCTACGATTTCCTGCATTTTTGTACCCATGACCTCAGCCAACTAATCACAGCCAGGCTTAAGCAAGCAAATTGGCTGTTTCTGAAAGACTTCCATTTTGAAGTTTTCGGAAAGCAGTGCTTGTGTGAATATCAACCGTTTCTCAATACTTCCTTAATTTATTAAACTTCTTTGACAATGCCTACCTCTCCTAGGACTACAATGAGGATTGGATAGAAGTAAACATTTTAATCATATTGGCATTAGTAATTAAAAATTACGACAAAAATAAAACTTCATGTTCAAATGGTGACAATTTTTGGCTTATACCACCACCATATGCCTGATTCTGTCTGGCATGATGACTTTTCTTGTAGGACGCCATAGCAGGACTTTACATCCTCCGGTTGCAAAACTTATTCCCAATGCGAGAAAGCGTTCCTCTATGAGTTTTCAGTGTTGTTGATTAAGCACTCGCTCCAAGTAAAGAATAATATCACCATTCACGACGTCGTCTGAGTGATTTAAAAAGTTGGACGAAGTCAACACGTGATGCTGAATAGCGAATCCGATGGAGGAGAAACATAAATACAAGCGAAGGAGTTGATGATCTTTCAGCAATAGATGGTCATGGAGAAGGCTAAACGACGAATGATGAATTAATGAAACTTTATTTTAAAAAAATACGTTTAAAGGGCATAAAAGTGTTTTGAACGATTTTTCTTTTTAAATCTTGCATGTTTTCTGATGAATTTTGATTAAATTAGTTCCATCACATTCTTAATTGGGCGAAAGACACCGAACAAATTCATTTGAGCGCCAAGCGCATTTGTCCGAAAGCCAAATTCGTCTAATTGAATTCGTCGTTGGCCAAAAGGATTTCAATATCCTGAGTGTCGTTATGTTTTCACATTTTAATATTATGCTAGTACCCAATCGCCTAGTTGATTTACTTTGTCACGAGGGGAGGCGTTGAGTTTTCCTTGCGAACAATGTGAAAGAAGCCTTTTTCCTTGGGAATGAACTTTTTTGCCTTGAACCAATCGGAATTCTTTCAGTGCTACATTGTGCGGAGTGTCTGGTCGGAGCAGTTCAACGCCAACTTCCTTTTCAATCACTTGGGCATTATTTTTAAATATTCTCTCTGTGTTGGTGAGTTAAATTTGCTCTCAGTGATCCTCTAAGAATCGGGTGTGTATAACCCACAGTTACAATGAAGATGTGACACCCAATTTATCCCAGAAGACGTTGTGGGGCACACGAGGCTGGAAATAGCTTTATTGTAAAGTTTCAGAGGGACTGCGTGACCACTAGCACCACCTCTCGCAGCCGGCGGTGTAAACGGATTCGTGGGAAATAACTAAAATATCAGCATCGGGTCTGTTTGTGTGGAGGCTAGAAAGGTGTATATTTTCATTTTTACACTCCACCAGGTGAATTACTGTGATGCCCCCACAGAACTCTTCAATCTCCTCTTCTACAAAGGGGTGGGCACACTGAGCGCTAAATTCTACATCAGTTGGATAGAGCACATCCAGCATCTTCCTGAGAAGGCCTCCACGCAGCCCTTGAAAAAGTGGGCTCGTCTCGCCTCCATCCTCGCGCACGGCTTGCGTGCCGGCGCTCAGCCCATCGTTCTGCTCGAAGACCGTGCTGAGTAAGCTGCGTCTACTTATATGCCACTTTAGTAGTATGACATGATTTTCCAGTATTTCTAGGTGGTTTTAGAACATACTGCCTATAATTGGATAGTAGACAGTTTTGCTTACTTTAATAAATGGCATTTTAACCGTTTTTTGGAAAATAGGTGAAAGTGAATTGAATCCCTATAAAAGGTGGTAGTAAGTGGAGAAATTCCCTTTTCTCTACCAAAGTTGACCACAGCTTTGGTCGAACAAGGGTAGTTGCATCGGTACCCTTTTTTACCTATTAGTCTTAGTATTAGCCTGAACTTTATGCAATTTTGTAACAGTAGTCAGTCGCCTTATGCGGATGCAAATCATCGTACCAAGCGTTATTGAATCGAGGTAAATCTGCTGTGGCTGCTTAAATTGCTGCACGTTCATTCAATTCATTTATCGAGGAGCTGCTATGTATTTCCTAATCTTTGCACATAAAGACTGGGTCATTTGGTCACTTTAAATGTAGGCTGCTTAAGTTACGGTTTACGCTAGGCTTTTAACTTTATCCGTGCTAATGTTTTTGTTACTCTGGTGCATGACCCTTGGCTTAAAACCAATATAGGTCAAGCGTCAGCAAGGTGCATGTGAGATGTCAAGCTGGCATCAAGAAAGATAGAAATATGTATAATCTCTCTTCAAGAAAGCAAACAATGTGGTAATATCAGCAAGTGTGCTCTCATTTACAAGATGCCTTTGTGTTTTCGTTTAGTTCAAATCCAAAATCGTAAGGGAAAGTCCAATTAACAGCTATTGGGGAATGCCACTGTGCAATTGTTATTTTCTTTAAGTCCTCACGATTTTACAGGGGGCCAAAAGAACTCCATAGGCGAGTAAATAGAATTAATCATTTCGGGTTGTCATTTCTAGGATACAAAGGACATCTGAATAATTTTCGTACTATCTAGCATAATTTTCATCAGAGGCAACAGTGTTATACCACTCTCTTGGGGCAGCATCAGTTCATAGTCATCAGTCTGGGTACTTAAGATTGGGATAATGTTCCCTTCCCCTGAGTCTTATACGAGTGGTTGCTCTTGCACGACAAATGCAAATCTCTCCATCTACCTAGCTGCGGTGATAGTCGCGAGGAGTGAGGTAAGAACAGTGCGGCTGATTCATCCAAATAGGCGCACCAGGGCCGGGAACAAAGAACCGGTAGAGTATTCGTTTAGGCTAGTGTTAAAAGTTGTTGAAACCCTGAAAAATAGGACATAACAAAGGGTAAGTGGCTGTGTAGGAAAATTATTTTATTTTAAATAAATATGCTCAGAGGCGCTTTATTGGATGTGTCGTGTGATTCTCTTCCCTTGACCCCACTTTCACATTGCCACATTTCTTAGCGGTAATCTTCAACGGCACTTCTTATGCATAGCGTTTCGTTTCAACCTAGAACTAGCACTTATTCTTATCTGTCGGACAGCGAGGGGTGTCCTATGAACAAAACGTAGTCAGATGATGTTATCTTGCCTACTCATGTGGTGGTGTGGAACGAAGATCGGACCACCACTGCATACTTGATGTCACACCGTTTGTGGCTGAGGCAGCTGGAGTTGATTCCAAGATGTGACTGTGTAAATTATGTTTTGTACTTCCTGTATTCAGTTCATATTGTGCATGAAATGGTCAAATTAGTTTATTTATATCGTAAACCGGAAGTGGTACAAGTCTAAACTAATAATTTAAAAGTCTGAAAACTTCCATGCTGGTGTGGCTGATATAGAGCACTTTACCATGAAAAAGAATTTCTCTGACTGTTCCCCGAAGAATAACCAAAAAAAAGCGGTTTAAGAAGTTTTTGAAAAGGTAGATGAGTAGTGGTCATTGTCCTGGTATATCCGACGCCCGTGCACCCAGCAAATGTGCGTCATGCGGTTGTCAAACCTCCGATTTGTTAGTGTGACACTAAAAAAGGGTTGCCCCGCAAAGGGGAATGAGTTTTTGGATTTTTTTGAGTCTCTATTGCAATGCATATATTTATTCAAGCGCTCCTACTGTCATTTTTTTTCAGTGCGTGTCCAAAATTATGATAGTTTGAACTGGTTTTTCTACTGGTCATGACTTATCTTACTACATGATGGAGGAATGGCATTCATGTTAGAACTGATTAACTGATTTTTTTTCGCCAGCCCTAAGCTATTTCGTTCTCGCATCGTGTCTGCTAGCATAGTTGACAGATTGGGTTTTTCACATATCCGCGTTTCGGACCAGCTGCATTCTTCCTTTCCACATCATTGATAGTTTAATAGCACCAAATCGTTTACTCGGGCTATTCTCATATCAGAAACCATATTGTCGGTCTCCACTGCTTCCTTCCCGTAAGCTGTTATTTCCGGATGTGTGTGCTCAATAAAATCTTTTCATTGCTCCGTTGCAAGTCTTGAGAGGGGAGTTAAAATTAAGATACTTTTTTAACTGATTGTCATCATTTTCTGGGTTCTTCTACCATGATTTTTCACAACTTCAATCCCTCATGACGGCTCTTCGTCTGAGACGTTTTATGGCTTAATAATAATAAGCTAAGGGGGCCAAATTTCCATTTCACTGCCACTCATTGCAGAGCTAAGGTTATCAGCGAAGGCATCTGAAAGTAGTGATTAAACGCGAGATGTAATTCTTGAAGACGCATATGCGAATTTCTGAAAGCAGGAAGTATAATTCAAACAGTTGGGAAGAGAGACAACCACGGTCGTGTTTTCAACCTTTACATCGCAGAAACCTTGTGGAGTTGGTGCGTCACGCGGAGCGTTTGGCAGAGGAAGAACGCTGCTTCGATGACTTGAGCGTACATC
>NW_020170510.1:36842-39102 GCF_000524195.1 Echinococcus granulosus | reverse complement strand
AGATTGGTTAGTTTTATGGTTGACTAAATCTGCGGCGGCTCAATTTATCCAATCTTGAAGATATTGGATAAATTATCACAAATTTTTTAGTTATCAATTGCATCATTTAAAGCTGCTTTTGTTCTCTGGATTTTACAGCTGAACAGCGAGGATTGCGTAGTGTGGGAGCCAAATCACAACTTTTGTCTCAATCACAGAAGCCATCGATTGGGCTTCAAATCTACCGCGACGCAAGCAGCCCTACCGACCTCCCTAACCTCCCATCTATGCGATCTGGTGCCAGTGACCTTGGCAAATCTCTCTCCCGATTGGCTGAACCCATGGCCTTGTGGAATGTCGAAAATGCCAAGCAACCGACTATCAGGGTGAGATGTGGTGATTTTTGGCTCTTGTTTATCTTAAATTTAGTGTTTGTTTATTGTAGAAGCCGGTCGTGCTGCTTATCGGAAGCTCAAATCTTAAATAGAAAGTCAAACGATTACTTATCAAAGCACATCTTTTTCGACACAGAACCTTTGCTCTATTCTCATAAGAAATAACATGACAGGATATATATATTTTATTGGAGAAATACTTAAGGCATTGTAATTTCTGGGACCTAAACTACCAAAGTGTTGCAACAGCCGGGTTTAGTGAGACTATTTTATGTCACAGTGGGACTTTTCACTAATTTATTTTCAGTACTGCATTTCATAGAGTTGGGTGGGATTCTACGTATTGCATTTCCTTCTCATCAGAATGGTTAGGATTGCTTTATTTTGGGGATGCATCATAGTAGGCTGAAGGATGCCTCGGAACGAAAGCATTTTCATTGGTTGAAAGGAGTGGGTGGAATTAAACTCATTCGTAACGCAATAGGTCAGTGGCGGCTATTTATCCCGTTTAAGCGTCTGTCAACGTAGCCTATAAGCATCGAAAATGTTTTGAGTAGAAACGAGCTCCATTTTGTTCATTGTGATTTTCTCACTCTATGTGAAAGAAAGTCCTTGCTAAAGTAAGCCTTTGCCCATTTCCGAGTCCATCTATGGGGACAATTTAGTGGAACTCATTTTGTGATGTTAAGGACGGATTTCTTGCCCTACTATCACCAGCTTAAAAGTCCACCAAAGTGGAAACTTCAAACTCGTTAGATGGGAAAGCCCATTGGTGGCCAACACCATCTGTAGCCCAGGAACTCGGACACCGCATTACCTACTGTTTGCTGCTATGCTAACACAAAATCGTTCCATTGGCTACGCCTTCGTTACATTTCATTTGTAAAGATTCTCCTGTGATACCTTTCCTTCCCCTTCAGCTCGACCGAAGGACCGCTTCAATGTCCGTGTCAGCTTCACAACCTCGGGCACTAGCCATCTATAGGGATCCACCAGAGGAAATTATTAGGTAGACTTTGCCCAAATTGTTTTGTATCGTTCTATGGACACGCAAGTGAAAACCGCACTTTTATGGTACCTCTATTCACATTGTAGAGTTTGGCAATTGATTGGCCCATGGTGGTGCTATTTTTAAGAGCACTTTTACTTTAAGCAATGGCATATAAAGCAAAAAAACTAGAGTCAGTGGCGGATGGCTGCCCTGTCAGCAGCTGGTAGGTCAAAAAGTAGGTAAAAGCCAGCTAACAGTTTAACCTAGGAAATATAAGTCGACAGTTGCTTTCACAGCAGGCATTTCTACTGCTCATCTCCCAAGTGTTTTACCACTTTTAACCCCTTAAAAAGTGCGTACTAACAAGAGACTACTTGCAAGTTGGTTAATAAAATTGTGTTGTAAAGTTGTTATCCACACTGAAGTACAAAAATACGATGACCATTCCTTCAGCCTGGATTCAACGGATGCCTCCAAGGGTTACCCATTGACGTGTGTGTGTTTTTCATAGATGCAAATCAGTTTTGAGGGATCAAAATAAACTTGGCCAACTGATGACAATGAAAATGATTTCTTTTAAACGTACCTAAATCAGAGAAAGTTCAATTACCAGATATGTATGGGGGCGAAAATGGCGTGTTTATTTAGTTGTTTCTGCCAAGGCAACCAATTAAACTATGGCTTTCGGAACAGTAAACACGATGTCGGTTGGTGGGTTTTGTGGTCGAATTCATTTGTGCATGGCAAAAAGGGCCTATAATCCGTGCTAGAAATTGAAAGACTAACTCGCTAAATTTTGGATTGGGAAGTAGTTTTGCCTTTGAGAATGAAGCTTGAGGGATCGTTGGTGCCACCACCACCACCACCACCACCACCACCACCACCACCACCACCA
>NW_020170510.1:30717-36742 GCF_000524195.1 Echinococcus granulosus | reverse complement strand
ACCACCACCACCACCACCACCACCACCACCACCACCACCACCACCACCACCACCACCACCACCACCACCACCACCACCACCACCACCACCACCACCACCACCACCACCACCACCACCACCACCACCACCACCACCACCACCACCACCACATTGTCAATATTTATCACAACTTCAGTAAGATATTTGGAAAAAATCCTACTGTGATATACCTTCAAATAACTCTATACTAAGTGGGTATTGAAAGGCAAAAATGTTGGATGGTTAAACTGGAGGCTGTAAAACCTTTATGTAGTGAGGCATTACTTGTATTTACTCAGACGTTACTTGAACAACAAGCAATAAGCCTTTTGCCAACTCATTTCGAGACCTGAGTGCGCATTAGATCCATTCAATGCAATTGAGGTAAAGTAAACAGGGAGCCCTTTCTCTCGAGACCACTGTAAATAGGCAGTAAATCTGTTTTATACGCAAAGAAATGGGGAAACGTGTTAACTGTTCTGTGGTTAAGCACTGTCCCCCAATCGTTTCAGAAGTGTCACTTCCGTTTTCCTCCTTCTTTCAGAGCTTCTGGATCATCGTCGAGAGCACCACTGCCTTCGACTTCGACACGACCACGTGGTCTGCGCGTGGTGTCGAAGGAGGATCGGCATAATCAGCAGCAAGACAGTTTCCTTTACAGTTTTGACTGTCTTAAGTCCGCCCTACTCGCTAAACAAATGCCAGGAACAAGGGAAGCGGTGGAGGCGGTGGAAGACAGTGAATTCAACGTGGAGTTTTTCTGTGACGTCGATGTAAGGGCCTCTGATGCATCTCAATTAGTTGTTAACTAATTAGAAGTACTTGGAAAAGTTTTGACTTTATTTTATCAATTCTAGTGCATCTCAATTGGTTGTTAACCAATTAGCAGTGTCCGTTTCAGCATAGAGATGGAAACACGACTGTTCATTAAGGCTCATGATGATAAGTAAATCGGTATTATAGTGTCGAAATATTTGACAAATCAAGTTATTATTTGCACTTTTCACTTGCTATAGTGATGTCAAAAGCCTGAAGGCATCATCACTACTATTCTCTTCTCATATGGCCATTATTTGCCAACTCTGGATTGATAAACGTTTGCATATATAACTGGGTAAAATGGCATCCGTCGTCTATCTAATGCCTTTATCATGCGTGTGCATCATCATCCACCAGAGCTGGAGTTTAGTACGGATTTTGGATTGTACTTGACGAAAAGTTGCCTCACCTGAAAGTTTAATTAGGAAAGAGACTAATTTTAAGTTAACCCAAGTTATAATTACTTTTATGGCCGCATAAAATCGCTTATAGAAGAATCCCTTGACTGTCACAGGAGTGCTCTCTATAAATATCAGTTTTATGTGTGTCCACGGCTACTTACACATTGAAAAAACCCTTTTCAAAGGCTACTTAGGACGATCCTGTTTTGAAGCCAAACGCATGGTAAGAGGGTTTTGAGTACATTCAAGCCCAAATTTTTGACCGGCCAAAATATTTTCATTTACTTACGAGCTTAGCAACCCCCAGGCAAGGTGATATTGGGACCTATGGGACTAATTCATACCAAAAAGAATTACACAAACTAAAGGTTACAGGTTTTTATACGTTTCCCTTGAGCACTTGTTAGAGCAGAAGACTAAAAGCGAGTCTTCTATTGTCTGCTAGTTTATTTAATGTTTTTGTTGGGTAGGCATTATATTCACACAGAGAAGAAACGTGCTTCGAGATGAACCGGCTGCTCAAAGACGTACAGCCATCCCATGGAGTTGAGGACTGCTTTTCCTTGAATTTGGACGATCCACACAGCAAGGATTTGATAAGAGAAATCGAAAGCATAATCTCGGGAGCTCATTTAGAGGAAGAGGAGGAGGCAGAGACAAGACCAGCGAAAAGGAATGGTTAGTTTGAGAAATCTCCTACCTTTTTTAGTTAACTCGAGATTGTGTGGGACAACGTCAGAGGTACTTGGAAATGAAGTAGGTTTTGATCTGACACGGCATTAGCCCTTGAATGTTGCACTCCAAATATACAGGCATGAGCTTGTTTGGAAGGGCGTTTTAACTATGTGTTGTAGCCTATTTTAAATGCTTAAATTCAGAATTGTACAGAAATCCAAGTTGTTATCTTGTCACACCTGATCCAAACAGAAAACTCAACTTGAATCTGTGAATGGGATCTGGGAGGGGGGGGGGGGAGGCATCAGCAAAACACACAATCAGTAACTGCTAAAACGTAGAAACCATGGGTGGCCAGCACCAATTTGGATCAAGAATTTCACCTTGTTGTGAACCCCCAGTCCTGCACGTATATTCCATAAAAGTGCACGTAAAAGCTCATGAAACAGATCCCTACGACACTTTATCCCAGCTTTCTGCTATTGAAACTGCTGGTATGCAACAGGTAGGCATAATATCACATCTACTAACGATAGGGTATTTTATCTGTTTTAGATTACTCAAACCTGATCAGAACGTTAGAAGGGGTCATCGGCAAGGCAGAAACCAGCGGTCATGCGCGAGAAGAGGAAACAACATGACTTGATAAAATAATTATTTGTAATCATGAGTCGCTTCTGCAGATCACAAAATGACAAGGAGGGGGGAAGGGACAAAATTGCTCCGAAACATAGCTAGGGTCGGTTTATTTCTCACCACCCTGAAGGGTCTCCTTGTCGAATATGTACTCTCCCAGGCCAGGTCCGCACCGTTTAAGGTTTGTCACATAGCCTGCCAGTTTCTTAATGTCACTGACTTGCTCCCCTAAGAATTCACCTGCATGGCAAGAGAAAGAAGGCAATTGTTACATTTCGAACTAGAACAGGAGGAGATTAAGCAAGAGTCAAGAGTCTTACCTTCTAAGAAATCACAAAACTGACTGTCGTTGTTCTTGTTAGCGACACCGCGCAAAGCAAGGAGGGACTCGTTGACCTCATGCTCAATTTTAAGCGCCATCTCCATGGCTTCAAGACCGGATGCCCATTCAGTTGTCTGGGGTTTGGCAATGTCTTGATAGACAATGCGGCCGCCACGTCCACATTGATAACGCATGAGCTACAGGATGCAATGAGTTGGGAGGCGGTTTACCTTTATGGCGTGTTCGCGTTCCTCCTCAGAGGCCTTAGCGAAAAATTCCCTAAAGCCCGGAAGGGCGACGTCGTCTCTGTCAAAGTGCTGAGACATGGCCAGATAGAGGTAGCTGGCGTAGAGCTCCATGTTAATTTGACGATTGATGCCAGCTTCGCATTCCTCATGGAAGTTTTGACGAACGAGACTCATTTTAAAGACTAAGATGAGACAGAGACGATGCGACCGCAGAAGTTGCCGAGCCCCGACTGACGAGTAGAAAGGCAAATTGGCTCTTTTTTAATCAATTCTGTGGTCGGGTTAGGTCATGGGACGTAATTCATTCGCTTAAACAAAGAATTCTAGGTGAAGTTTAACATACCCATTGCTTTGTATTGGTATTGCAGCAATACATACCTGGTCAATTTAGTGTTGCTAATGGAAAGACGTAATTCTTGAATATTTTAAGCCTAGAAAGCTATAGATATGCAATAAGCGTTCGCAGATTAAACATACGAATATCATTTTTAGCCCAGAATATGCTTGCCCATTTGGAACTCTTAAAAACACCCAGTGGAAGTTGTAAATACCTATACATAATTCCAATGACGCCAATTTTAGTTAATCCATAAAGTGGAAACAACTGAAGACATAGGTTAGGCGGTGTGTAATTCTATCCCTGTATGTTTTCAACACTGATTTTTTGAGCACAGATCTTACTTGTTATTTGAAGGGAATTTATACGCTACAGATATAGGAAATTAGAGTAGCGGCAGAAAGTGGAAACAAACTAGTTTGCAGTGGCTGATAGTGGCGAATCCTTGCAAAAGATATTATCTGGCATTTTATAAAAGACGCCACTGTATATAAGATTTTTTCCTGTGGAAAAAAATAATTGACCTTAAATCTCCATCTAAACATAACTCAACTAATCTGCATTATCAATGCTTCTTATTCAGGCAAAATTTTGCAAGTATTGGAGCTATTTGTACACTGGGCTTAGAATTAACTACATATTTCGATTCGAGTTTGTGCCCATTCAAGCTCTGTATGATTGCGCAGTGGATTCTTTGTGACCTTCGTTTAACGAATTGCTCCCATTAGGATTAGATCATACGCTACTAGAAGTGGAAGTCTTATGTTACGATGGATCTGACAGATGTGTTTGAACGATTGTTTACTGGAAAACACTTTACCTCGGACGCGGAGTTTGAGCAGGCTTGTGAAACGTTTAAGAAGGTGTGCATGTGTCGATTTAGCGATGAACTTATTCTAGGAAACAGGCTGTCGATTTGCACGGCGGCATGTCATTTACCGTCAGACAGCGCTTGAGGGCCTTCCGAACCTTCTTTTGAAGCAAGGACAGTTTACATGCTCTGTTTCCTATTGCGACGCATTCTTTGCAGTGGGCTCGAAGAAATCTGGCGTTTACGTCACTCGCTTCAACATGCACCACATTCACGGTCCTATGCCTGAAGAAAGTATGCAAAATAATTTAATGACCTGTTTTCCTAGCGTATAATGTTGTCTGCGATCTCACCGACGTCTTCCGCCAGTTCTTCCAAGTAGATCGCTATCGGACCTATGATGAATTTCACAATCTTCTCATCGCCTTTCAAAATGTTAGCTTTTTAAATATTATCAATATACGAGTGGTTTTCTGGGTTTATGGGGTGGTCTTTTAGATCGAAGTTGCGCACTAGTATATCACTACGTCCAACTTTTTCAGCATACTGGCTCCTCATATGTTAAGCGGCACACTGTTAGGTGGCCAGCAGACGCAATTGATCGACAACATTTGGTCTATGCAAGAGCTCATTTCGAATGCGTGCGTTACGGCTGGTCGGAAAGCAATGCCACTTCCAGGCCTGTTGTCAGGTATGCCCGTTTCCCCTATATCTCTGTTAAATTTTACCCTTTGTTCACTCAGTAAGCGCATTGGTTGTAAAGCTTATGTGGTAATTCAAACGTACAAGGGGTGGGTTGAGATTTTTCATCTCAACATGCAACACAATCATGAGATCACTCAGGAAGATGCTGGGCACATTGCACGTCAACCGCGTCGGCTTCAAACAAGCAAACAGTCGGGAACCACCATCAGTAGTGGAAGCGGAAGTAGTAGCAATTATACATATCTAAGTGCTCCAGGTAAGGCCCAATTACTTTACTGTCAGAGGTAAATAATAATTAACTCAAGAATCTTCCGTTTGAAAATGTTAAGATGTTGGACCTTCCACAGAATGCATGTCTCAGGGTGTTCTCCGACGACTGCATGGACGTAGAGTAAAGGGTGAGGATGATTCGAAAGCGGAAGACTACATCCTGGATGCGGAAAATAGCGGCAGAGTAGTGCTGACAACGCAGACAGCAGAAGAGCCGAGGACGGAAACTGCAGAGACGGCGAAATTAGCAATGCTGGACTCGCAATTGGCGGCGGTACGAAACTTGGCACTTGTCGAGTACGGCCTAGTCGGAGCCCATGGCGGGTATAGCGAAGCGGCCATGGCGATGTGTACAGAGCTCAAAGAGATGGAGGCAGCCTGGCGATGCTCGTTGGCGGAAACGGAGGAACAACGAGAGGCAGCTCCTATTCTGGTGGAATTTGCAAGCGCTTCCGCATCGGAATCCACCAGATCGCAAAATGTAGTTCAGCTCAATGCACATCCAGTATAAATATGTATTTAACAAAGAACAACAGATAAAACAGCTATAAAGCAAAAGTCTACTACGATAAAAGATTAGCTCGATAGATAAAGTTAGCGGGCCTATATAGGTGGTGTAATAAGCAAAAAAGGCTGGAAGTCCAGCGTCTTTGCCCCTAACACATCATGGCGCATCGTCAGTGGCACTGCGCGCGTCCGCGGGCCTGTGCCACTATCACGTTAGCTACTTACGTGGCTGAAGATGTTTGGCTGTGGAAGGAGGAGGAGGAGGAGGGGTGATGT
>NW_020170510.1:26582-30617 GCF_000524195.1 Echinococcus granulosus | reverse complement strand
AAAGGTGAATCCGTCAGAGGAAGCAGCACCTTCCATTGGTGTGAAGAGAGGAAGAGGAGAAGTGGAAGAGAAGGGGTGGGAGAATTTGTGTAGAGGTGGGGGCACGATGGCAGGGTGGGGGGTGTAGCTCAGTGGTAGAGCGCTCGCTTTGCATGCGAGAGGCCCCGGGTTCGATCCCCGGCATCTCCAACTCACGTGTGTGGTCATCTGGGCTTCTCTCATCCCACCCCTGCAGCAGCGCTCCATGCAGTGGGCAGAAGGCTAGTCGAGGTGGCTTTTCACCCACCTCCACTGATGTCTTAACATAACCTGCTCCACCCTTTATACACACGTCGTCACTTCTCTGTGTATTTGCCTGCTCGCGTTAACACTGCAGACGGACAATACATACTGCACTATCGTGCGCTCTTCTCCCTCTGTGGTAGGACATGCTTACAGCATAAGGCGGGTAGATGAAAGGCGGGCGGGTGATTGGGTAGGTGGAGATGTAAGTGAGTAAGGGAGCAGATGGGTAGTAGGGTCGGTAGGTAGGTGGGTGGGTGGGTGGAGGGACAGAGAGAGAGAGGGTAGCGTGGGACTATTAGAGTGAGTGTTTTCGATAGGCACAGACGATGTCGGATCGATGGTGCAGTGGTTATCACGTCTGCTTTACACACCGAAGGTTCCCGGTTGGAACCTGGGTCGAGTCACTTTCGCTCTTCTTCACTCCCACTGGCCACAATAGTCTGCTCTACCACTCAGTGAGTCAAGTGTATCAGTGACGTAAAATGGGAGTTGGTGGCGAGTCATTTATTGTAGTGGGACGGGTGCCAAATGGTTGACGACACTTGCCCTCGGAGAGAATCAAAATCTCGACCCCTGGTTTACGGGACCAGTGCTCTAACACCTGAGCTACGAAGGCGTCGAGCTTCTTCTTACCTTCACAATTGGCCTTATTGCCTCCCCTTCGACGAGCCACTCTACCATTCCACACTAACACCACCTGCGTCTGCACTTGCTTTGGTTTGTGGTAATACGTTTCCTACTTTGCATTTTCCATAAACACCGCTAGTTCGTGTGTGCTCATTCACGTTAAGTCAAGCCGTGTGTGTAGGTGTGAAAGGGAGAGAATAGCCTATTTCTGACTAAGAGAGGAAAGGAGTGAGTGTGGAAGAGATTTTGATGTGCAGTGAGACAGGATGAATGACAAATACAGATGCATAAACCTACTGTATGGCACTCACCACTTCTCGCACAACAGGCATGGCACCCACAGACGCTGACTGCATTAGCAGCATGCATTAAAGTAGGTACTTAGTACGTAGGTCAGCATGCTGTGTCACACTGCATGACCCGGTGAGGTAGGATGCACACGCGACTAATAAAAGAAGTAGCATTTTGTCCCTTGTCTCCAACTTGCAGCACTTCACTGCACTTCGCGTTGGGGAGAGCCTCACTAATCACATCGAGTCGAGATGCGTGTGTGTGTGTGTGGATATGTCTGTGGTGAAGGTGACTCCCTGATGGTCTTGCGGTTAGGATTCCTGGCTCTTACCCAGGCGGCCCGGGTTTGACTCCCGCTCAGGGAGGGAGGCAGGCGGGAGGCAGAAGTGGTGGCGTTGGAGCTTCTGCTCCCCGCTACTACTAATGGCCTTTTATTCAACTGCTCCAACACCTACTAAGGCGTCCAGCCCAGCCTAGTCTAGCACTGTAATGCGTCGCACGCGCAGGCAGTATGACGCCTAGCCTAGCCTATCCAAGCTTAGCAAAGCCAAGTACATCCAGATGGCTGCCATCGTGGCTACACGATGCCTCTGGCGCATGGTAGAGGAGGCGGCGGCGGCGGTGGAAAAGGCCACCGCTAGCGCGACGGAGACGCTCCCGAACAGGGACTCGAACCCTGGACCCTCAGATTAAAAGTGCGATGCTCTACCGACTGAGCTATTTAGGTGCGCCACGTTCCTACATTCACCACAACTCCACTCCACTCCTCTCCACACTCTACAACTATTTCAAACACACATGTGCACACATAAAATTACACCCGCTTCCCACCATCAGCAGGGCTATTGTGGACACGTATACCTCTTTGTGCAGTGTCATTACGTAGCTTTGCTTCTTCCCACACAATTAGAGCAGACACATTTCAAATTCCGATTGCGTGACAGATTCTTTCTGGGATGAAGTTCTTTTATTGCCTCTCATCAACAGGCATCCTAAATAGCATTAGCGTTATCACCATCACTGGCAGTAAGCTATTCCGATGAGTCTGCAGGCTCATCTCTGAGCCCAAAAATTTTGCCTTTTACTGGAACTGCTCTACCTAATTGATCTCCGTTTCACAGTAATTTGACTGACATGGAATTTGCAATTCGACTTCTAGGCAAAGGATGGGAATCGTGTGGAGGCTCACAGAGTGGTAGTAGCAGCCACGTTTCCATTTGTGGTAAAACGCGGTGAAATCGCAGTCCAGTGGAGGCGGTTTTCCAAAGAGTACTTGAGCATTTTTCCCCATTGTTAACCTCATTTAACCATTGTCTAGGCTGCCATCAACTACGCTTACACGGGCAGCATCGCAAATTCGGCAGAACATGTTACGCGATTCCACCTGCTGGCGCACAATCTCGGCTCCGCCACCACCGTTGAATGGGGTGTGGATTTCCTAAGAACGAGGTAGGCGAAGCTTCTCTGAGAGTTACAACTGACTGTCTGAAAGGCTTCTCTAGCCTACGTGGCAGAGGTGTGGTCAGTTGCCAATGTGATGCAAAATCGTCAATTGGTGGAATTGTGTCTTCCACCGATTGCAAGGCATTTTGAAAATCTATGTTCGCGAGGTGAGATGCTGATGTAGGCAACAGCGGAGTACTTTGAGGTCCTGCTGGAGAGGAAACGCTAGGGAGGCATGAGTGAGGAAAACAAATTTAAAGCGATTTCCAAATGGCTCGATGCAGGACGCAAGGGGTGCGGTGTGGAGGAAAGCCCAAAGGCATTTGGAAAGACGACTTCCAAGACTGACTTGTCCAGGCTGTCTCCACCGAATTTTTCGCTGCAGGTAAGCATGGTGAAGGAGTGAATGGCTTGAAGGATGTGAGTGCAAGGGATGCACAATTCAGTTGGATGACTATTTGATGCATGAAGGCACACAAATTGGAGGAAAAATGAATGCTGCCTATGCGATGAATGGATGCAGATCAGATTGCTGGATTGAGGAATGGATGGAGGAATAAATGTATGGGTGAATGCAAGACGAATGAGTGAACACGGAAGGGTTGGATGAATGAATGCTGATTGAATGCAGGAGGGTGGGTTAAGTAAATGGGGATCATAGATGCGACTTGAGTAGAAGGATGACGCTCTATTTTCCACTCCTTCGCGAGACACCACTTATGCCTCTTTCTAACGAGTTCCCAGGAGACACTCTACCACACCCCGGAATGAAGTCAGACAGTAACGCGATCGAGCAAATGCCTCAATCCTCCTCCAACCATTCACCACGTTGCAAGCACATAAACCAATTCTGCTAACAGCGTAACCATTCCAAATCACGTGGAGGAACCGTGATGACGTTCTTTAATTACTCCGCGGTAATTTGGCATTGTGGGCTTGGGAAACAAGATATTTGGGTCTGTCTGGAAAAGTGGTTGGTCCTATATGAAATAAGAGGAGAAATGAATGAAATGGCTAAATTGGAATCATCTCAAATGTTATTACTAAAACGCAACCAACCTATCTCATTTTACGCAAAGTCTAGATGCAACAAAACACACTTTGCTACAAATAAATTACTAACATCGAACATTTTTCTGTCCAAGTTTATTCTGTTTCTATCCTTCACTCTGTAAAATGGACAAAGCCTTCTACATCGGAACCATGAACGACCAATCCATCAGAGAGTCGATGGAGGGGTCCATGCTATTTACACCTGCATTGTGATTACATTCAGAGAGGCATAATCGAAAAATAACCTGTCATCCACCAGAAGCAACCTGCTATGAGACATGTATGTCTGCGGAATAAACAACTGGTCGCCTGCCGCATAATCAACAAACTAAACAG
>NW_020170510.1:18320-26482 GCF_000524195.1 Echinococcus granulosus | reverse complement strand
TCGTTGACACTGTCGTGCGCTCTTCTCCGACTGTGGTAAGACTGGCTTGCAACATAATGCGAGTGAGGATATTAGCTTGATAATATCCACATTCCCCTTAGCACTCTCTCAAGAGCTCTACGTCATCTTACACCGGTAATAGTATCCACAATATTAACAATATCTCCACACGCTAAACCTTACATATTTTTTCACTTGTTCTATTATTTACTCGCTAATTAAAATACCACACCTTGTGAGACGGAGAAGGCCTTTTTTTGGCACAGTCCTTCTCACAATACCGATTTTTAGCTTACACTATGTTTCACACAAAAGATAAAACAACCACAGGCACTGGCTGCATTTAAGCAGCATGCGATAGATGTGTGCTTGTGTTTGCATGTGTGTGTGCCAGGGAGAGTGAAGAAGGTTTATGGGATTGACAGAAAGAGTGTAGGATAGACGTCGATGTAAAGGGAGATAAGGATGGGGAGGAGAGAGATGCAGGTGGTTGGGTGCGTGCGTAGTAGGTGGTTTTCTGATGGTCTAACGGTTAGGAATCCTGACTTTCGCCCAGGCGGCCCGGATTCAACTCCCGGTGAGGGAAAGGGGCAGGGAGGCACGGAGCAGTGGCGCTGAGGCTTCTGATCCCCACTAATAGTGTCCCTTCTGTTCAAATACTCGCACCCCCACCAAGGCGTCCAGTCCAGCCTAGTCCAGCATTTCAATGTGTCGCACGCACAGGAAGTTGACGCCTAGCCTAGCTGAGCCAAGCCAAGCCTAACGAAGAGAAGTGGATCCAAATGGCCAACGTAGTGACCACGTGATGCCTCTGGCACATGGTAAGGGGAATAAAGAGGGATAAAGGCAGGCTTGTAACGGAGGAGGAGGAAAGTGCCATCCCTAGCATGACGAAGACGCACCCAAACAGGGATTCAAACCCTGGACCCTGAGATTAAAAGTCTGATGCTCTACCGACGGAGCTCTCCGGGCCCGCCGAATGCTTACATCCGCCACCACTTCACCCAACGCCACTCCACTCCTCTCCACGCTCTTTGCACCTACTTCAAACACACATGCACACACACGCTTCCCACCATCAGCAGGACTGTTGTAGTCACGTATACGTCTTTGTGCCGTATCTATGCTTCTCTTTGGTATGTGATGATGAAGATGTTAAGGGAAAGGAGGGAGAATGGGAGGAAGGGAGGGAGAGAGGGATGGAGGTATCTGGTAGTTGGGTAGAAATTGATGTGAAACAGCAGGAACGAGTGAAGAGGAGTGTGTTGTGAAGGCCAGTGGTGTCTCCCTGATGGTCTGGTAGTTAGGATTCCTGGCTCTCACCCAGGCAGCCCGGTTTCGACTCCCGGCCAGTGAGTGTATGTACGTCTTTTCTCTTTCTACTATTACTAACATCCTCACTATTATTATCCAACCCCTCATGCATCATGTCGCATCGTCATTGGCACTGCGCGCGTCTACGGACCTGTCCCGATATCACGTAGGCTACTTGCGTGGCTGAAGATGTTTGGCTGTAGGCGGAGGGGTTTGTAATAGCAGTTTGTCTGTGCACGCGGGGCGCGTGTTGGGACAGTGTTGGAGGGAGCGTGCTACGACCGTGAGTGCAGCGAGGCGGGTGCGTGGTTGGTTGGTTAGAAGGCAAGTGAGCACTTGACAGTGGGAATGAAGGGGAGGTGAAGTAGCGGAGAAGTAGTGGATGCGACACAGAGCGACCATGCCGTACGCGTGTGGGTCGAGCGACCACATAAACAACTGACCAATGTGTGATCTCGATCCACGGTCCTCTGGGTTATGGGCCCAGCACGCTTCCACTGCGCCACTCTGTTACCACCCCTCACCCCTCTACCTTCCTTCCTCCCTGCCTCACTCACTCACCCACTCACTCCCTCTCCGGCTGTACTGTACTCCTGTCTATCAGCCAGTCAGTCAGCCAGACAGAGAGAGAGAGAGAGGGAGAGACATTAAAGCAGGCAGACTGGTGCAAGAAAGATGATACCATGGCACTCATGAGAGCGTCACCAATCAAATCAAGTCAAGATGTGTGTGGTAGGGAAAGAGAAGAGGGTGCATGGGGTCGAGAGAAGGAGAGGAGACTAGGAGAGACGTGGATATGGAGGGAGGGAGATGGAGAGAAATGAAGACAGTTGGAGGTGGGTGTGTGTAGGTGGAGCTGTGTGGTGTGTTTTGTTGTACCAACTTACTTCTGTGCACGTTATAGCACCTGTAAATGGGGTTCTTCATATCTTCTATTTTTAATGCTGCAGTATTTCTGCTTCTGAGTTTGCCTCGACGGGATATTGACACCCCATAATGCTAAAACCCGTATTCTCGTCTCTATACTAAAGTGGAAATAAGTCACATATGTTTGAAAAGATGTAGTGTCATCACGTGGCTTGGCTTCTTACCACACAACTGGAGCAGACATTTCAAATTTCCACCTAGCGGCAGATTCTTTCTGAGACAAAGTTCTTTTACTGCCTCTAATCCAAAGGTGTCTAAAATAGTACTGGCTCCCATGTTAATGCCACTTCCACTGTTTAACATGGCTTTCTCAGAATGGACAGCATGTTAGGCTATGTTTGGTAAAGCGTACGCAGGAGGCGAAAAGCGGAATCAGTACAACTACTCATTCAAACCAATGTCAATGCGGAGCATTCAAAAGCACACAGTCTCTACCAAAAACGTGTCTTTTAGCGATGGAATGCTGTTTTGATCAACTGCAATATTCCAAGCACTTGTCTGTTATTTGTATATATTGCCCTCATTTCTTGTTCACACTAGCTTTCTCAAATCAAGATTTTCTGATTTCTCGGGAGGTGATCACTTGTAAACGTCACATACACATGGGTTACTTGTTTTATAGATGTACACTACGCAAAATAAGAAACTCACATCCTCGTTTTAAAATGTATGGGCATTTCTTACCCTCCAAAAGCAGAGGATATTCCATCAATGTTTGCTTTAGCCCAACTACTTTATGGCTATAATGAGTAGTATGGCTCACACGCATCGCGACATCGGCATAACGGCAGTAACGCTGAAGGTCATGGCACAGATATACACCAAGTGGCATAACCATTTACACACTCGCTCACACATTCTTCTATTTCTCAATGTGGTGAGCCCTTCTTTTAGAATGCTCCTCTCTTCCAACTGTCATACAAAACACTCGCCGACCTCGTTGCTACCACTGACCCCTTTGCTATTATCACCTTCTTCTTTTATTGTCCCCCTTCATCGTTTAGCATAAGGCCATCCACTTGTCACTTGGCATCCACTCAAGAACCCCACGTTATCTCTTACTCACAATAGAGCCCACAAGATCAACAAGATCCCTACACACATAACACCAAATATTATATCATCACGTTATGTCTCACCTCATCATTACCCTTCGGTATTCTGAGAAATCTTTGGGGCTTCATTGAGATAAGGCACACACGGCACGATATCCACTTCCATTATAACATTTGGACTGTTCAAAACAGGCGACATATATGTCCATGACGCCAACTCACTTCGGTTCACTTTTGGATAAACTTAATGCTAAGTGACCACTGATTCTTGCTTCAAATTTATTTAATGCTTTGAAGTATAGGTAATCTTTGTTTCACATGAAATCTACCAACTGCGGGCGTACTAGTATACTTGTGCGTAGCGTAAAGTGGGGTGATAGTGACCTTGTGATTTAATAATTAGAATGCCATTTGATCATAAAAATGAATGAAAATAAAAATGAATTGAATAAAGGTTCAACGGATTGCAAGCCACATTACTGAATGGTGCATGTATATTTGTGCTTGTGACTGCGTGTGTGGAATAGGGGCAAAAGTAGGACATAGAAGTGGAGAAGTAGAAAAGAAAGAGGATTTGGAGGGACAGATATAAAGATGAAGACAGATGTGGGTGTTAGTAAGTGGCATGACTAAGTTTAATGAGTAATGGTGCAAAAAGGCACAACAGAGCATGGAGGAAGCAAGGAGTTATGTAGATGACCAAAGAAATGCACAATAAAGTAAATTTTACCTGATAGTCCAGCATTTAGAATTCCTGACACTCAAACAGTCAGCTAGCCCAGCCCCAACTGCCAGTCCAATGAATTCATTCATTGTCCTACACATTATATCACATTGGCACTCTCCGCGCGCCCTCGTGTCTACATGGCTGGCTGTTGTTCTGAAGGCGAGTGCGGTGCGCCTCTGGCAGCAATACGCGTGTTATCATGCTGTTTATTCTACAAACACATATGTCACCTAGCAGATGGCCGTTGGTAGTTGACAGACAAGGCCTTGATTATGCGACTATGAATGCAATCACAAGGCAGGTGTAAATAGCAAAGACCTCTCCATCGACCGTCCGGTAGACGGGCCGACTGTGGTTTTGATGGAAGAGCCTCTGTCTATTTTACAGAGACAGGGAGAAGAACAGAATGGACCCGAATAGAAACAAAGGTTAAGACTGGTAAATTATTTGCAGCAACGCATGTTTTGCTGCAACTTGACGCGGCGTGGAGTGAGACAAGGTGGTTGCGTTTATGTAATGCCATTCGCAGTAATACCAACTTTTAGCCTTTTTTCCTTTTTGCCTTTTATTCCAAGTATGACCGAACTTATCCTCAGCCAGACCTAAATATCTCCTTCTTTTTCCCTCTTGTCGTTTTGTGACCCTTAACATTTGGGAGACCATTTGCTTTTTCATAATGTTCTCGTTGCTCTCATTTCACTCCCACTTGGATCGTGCATCAATTAAACTTCAACAATCTTTACCCACACGTTAAATCTCAATTCCTTTTTGTTTTATTTGATACCCGACAGCATTTAACCTTTGCAAGCTGCCTCCACGTCTTGTCATAGTATGCCTCAAGCCCACAATGTCGAACTACCGCAAGCCAATTTAAGAACGCGACAAGGCCAAACTTACTTTTAGGTTTTACAAACAAATGATTGTTCTGATACTAGTATTATAGTGAGTTTATTTGCAAGCAAGACTTTTCATTTCCAACAAAAATGCTATTTTTGAAAGTGTATATGCATTTTGCATGTACAGAGAACGCGTAGTGAGTTTAGTCAACTGCATGATGCTTAATTACATTTCGGCAAATTTCGTATATTATAATCAGAGAAGGCATTAAACCAGTAAATTAACGCTAACAGCAAACATGATTTTTATTTTTGCGGAAAGTAAGTCATATGTTAACCGACTGGGTTTATTTTGCTCTAACATGCCATGTATGTATCATCATTAGACTTAAATGTGATCGTAATACAATGGTTGCTCAGCTCTCGGTATTTTCAAGGAGTCATTTTTGACTTAGCCTTTATACCACCTCTGGTGGGCTGGGCTTTAGGCCATAGAGTAGCCTAAATAATTTGTCTGTGCCTAAAATGTATTCTGCCCAAGTGTTATGTCTTATTTGGTCTTCAGGGAAGTCTCGGGACGTTATATAATTACCTGCTTCAAATCTAATGGTCACTTTTCGAAGGGAAAAAATATCACCCTCAAATCACCTTTATCTCGTCGATTCTCTTATCTCTGAGCAAATAGACTCTTTTGAGCACTACTTTGGCAAGGGTTGTAGTGGATTAGATTTTATCAAGACTAAACACAATGATGAGCGCCTCCTATTTGACAGTCACTGTTTGTGAGGGCAGCCGCCTAAAAGCGGTCACTTAATATGAGAGCACTTAAAGTGCCTTCACAAAGCTAATATTCTGCAATTATTCCCCTTGTTAATTTATCCTCACCTCGGTGTTGCCAAGCCATTGCAATGGGCTCCTTTCTGCATCTAAGGGTATGAAAGGAACACAATTTTTTCAATCTTTTATTTTTATTGTCGCCTCACCTTTAAAGGTCTTCCTGTAAAGCCACAAAATGGTATGGCTTTGTCCATTCCCACCGATCTAGGCAACTATGTTAGACGCCACACTGCCACCAAGTTCAATTTTGGTGTATAGCTCTTATTATCTTCGGCTCCATCTGCTACTGTCACCTGTGTAGCGCTCCACAGGTCTCCTCTGGAGTTGTCAAAGGCTGTAGACATGGCAGGAAAATCCTACCGTCGGTACTTAAATAGGGATGGAAACCAATGAAAGAACTGCCTGGTTCAATGCACAGTTGAAGTAAGACCAAGTTGCTACATATAATCATATAAATCACCTAACTCTCCTCTTTTTTGTACTCGTGGATGCCAACATTTAAATAACCTAATTCGCATCTCTGTTGCTTAAAACTTGCATCAACAGGAGACGCACAGCGTTGGTGTGAACAGCATAGCACATTTCTTATCTCTGTCAAAAGTACGTCTTCATCAGCACTTTTTTTGTAGCCAATTGTGATGGCATTAGGAGGTGGTCTATTCCACTCAGGACTTCCGCCCACGACACCGCACGTCATTGCCATTTTCACTCGTCTGATGGTTATTAGGCAGACTGAGCTCAGATACTTTGTTCTTCTCCACACCATTCATATTTCCGTGGATGTAGACTTTGGTCAAGTGGGGTTGAGGCAGCCTGCTCCAACGCAGATGCAGCTCGTCTGTCACCTCTGCAATCACTCAAAGAGCCTAAAAATAAGGAAAACAGCCGCCGCTCAAAGTGCACCACGGTTCTTCATTTAATGTGATTTAATTCAAGAGATTACTTACACGTATGCAAGTCTGTACAAGTTGTAAAGAAATTTAGGCTTTCGTTGGATCAGCTTTGGTGATTCATGTGCTGGTCCCGCCTTTATAGAAATGGTGATTCAGTACCAACAGCATAATTCAGACCTTTTTGGTCATGTTGTTTGAAACACTTAGGCTGATGGTTGACTAATCATCAAGAGGGGACTAATCTCAACCCTGAATGCGGAAGAATAGCATCAAATTTGGTCTTTTTAGTTTGGATTCTTCCTCATTCTGCCTATGACATCGGGGGCAAATAATATTATTCGGTGTTCCGAATTCCCGCAGCAGTCCAGGGCTGAAAACTTCCACCGTGTGTGGTCAGTGAGCTTAAGGCGATGCTGAATGAAGGTAGAATATGACTTTTATGAAATTGTTGCTGCCCTTATTCTCTTTTCTCAGCCAGAAGGCTCCGCGTTTCTTTAGTTTTATATAACGGTTCCCTCTTTACCCTTTCCACTCACCTATCTTTGAATTCCCGCTTTCCAATACAAACTAACCCCAACAGTTCAACTTTACGATCAGAAGGCGTAAGAAGGCAAATTTTAGACACAAATGCCATCTTTGTCAGCATCGAAGCACATTTGTAGTAGCAGCAGTGTACCCTAAAGCACCTTCATTTATCTAGCATGGATTAAACTAACTCAATGCCGACCGACAATTTATTGCTACCAGCTAGCAATATTTCTCATTTTGTGAGAACAATGGAATTAATGCTATGCCATTGGCATATACAAGCACGTGCGGAGGAAACAGCTTGCTGTGTTTGTTTGTGAGAGAGTAGGATTACGCCTGCTTTTAGTAACGACTCGCCTATGGGTCTACACACCACAAGAGGCACAGAAAGGTGTGTTTGTAGGAGGATCCCAATTACTTTCATCCACTGCATTAAGCATACTTATTTTGTGCCATCTAGTCTCTTTAAACACAAAAATCCTATTTTATTCAGTGGCAGTGCGCTCTGATTTTTCCTCTCCTTCACACTTATGCCCATTCTCGGCCACATTTGTCGTATCATAGATGCTCAGGACTCTTGAACTACTTCCTTGCTTGAGTGTAACTATCAGTATGAATTGTTTGTCTTCCCAAATGCAGAAGAGCTATTTTTAAAAGCCACCAAACCCCTTCTGGCAGATGATAAAGGTATAAAACAGCGGTTTTTGAGTGAGAAGTCTCCCATCCACAAATGATTCGATTTTATAAGGCTACTTGGTTGGCTACCCTTCAACTCATAAAAGATCTGTTGAGTAGAAGAATGACAAACTCACCTTATCAAACACCTCTTTCGTATGTCCAGAAGAGATACAAATCGTAATCGCGAGGCAAGAAGCGTAGAGGGGGGGAAGCTGACCTGACCACATCAAGGCCACGTTCAAGTCACATTCGCGAGAAGGCGACCAATTTACCGAGCATGTAGAGGAGAATGGGAATGACTGGACTGGCACGATTCCCGAAGACTATCAGTCCCATCTGGTGTAGATGGGCTGGGAGGTAGTGCGTA
>NW_020170510.1:16741-18220 GCF_000524195.1 Echinococcus granulosus | reverse complement strand
TTCCAGGCTTATTGCTTCAACTTACAAGTAAACGACCACTCATCTAATCATTTGTTGCGACTCAACACCACTATTACATTTACTGACACAACACTAAAGTCAACTCTGAAGATGTTCTTTGCAATATAATCGCCTAAGCGTCGTTCTCAGTGCTTCTACTGTTTATTCGACTCTTAGGAAACCAGATTATTCGGTGGTTCTTTCCATTACACTGGCACAATATATCGATGCATCAAATACCCACGTCCACTTGTCCACAGTTTATGTGCTAACTCTGGAGGCATTACCTGCTCAAATCATTTTACTTCTTCTTGTTAATAGCGGAAGCTCAACCTATTAGCTTTTGGCTCGTCTATTCCCTGCGAGACTACGAATGTCAAAGAAATACTGAATCCGTCTTTTGCAAGACCATTGCAACCTTTCCCAGACAAAGACAGACCATACTCCATTACTAAGGTGTTTAGAAGATAGCAAAATGAATGTCATTGTATTCTAAATCTTTCTGTTAATAGGCCTTTATTTACTATTCGACATATTGAGGTGTAAGCCTCCACGGTCAGATAATGAAGTGAAATTTCATCCAAAAGCAACTTTGAATTACTTCTACAGACAAAAATGTGACTTTACTAGTACTACAAGTAGAATGAACTTAACTTCATTCAACCACCGTGGAGTATGGAATCGTGGAGAAGTGAACAGATTCTTGCGATGTAACTGAGAATTCTCTTGAATCCAGATATGAAGTTTTGAGTAACGACATTCTCATACAAGCAATAGCTGGGAATCCTAACGCCTAACAAACACATCCTCACAGCTGATATTTTGCTTTTCAAACAAACCTTGACATATTTTAATTAGTAACTTCATTTCACTGGATTTCATTGCGAATCCAGTCATTGGTAATTGCAAACACACCTCCATGCTTCACTTCACATGCACTCGATCTTCCCTTTGCTGCAGTGGAATTAACACATATGTTCCCATTCTCGCCCTTGTTGCTGCAGAATCAAATGTCATGGTATTGAAACGCTCTTTACAATTCTGGCATTTCGTTTTTGTGTCACTGAATACTCAGTGGACAGTATGCAAGGACTTGCTGCATTACATTGGATAAATAGAAATGAGGACAAGCCATAGTAGTGAGGTGAAGGAGTGCGTCCGTGGTGAACAGTCCTTGTATACAGACATGCATTCGAGCATCCATTTGTCAGTTACTGTCTATTCTGCTGTGTCCCTGTGCGAATTCCCTACAACTGTGCTTAGACGAGGCGGAGATGTATCACAGTGTTACCTGAAAGAAAGCTGGGAGGATGTGGCTTGAACGATGAAGGATGGAGCACAGGGAGCACACATCCTTCTTCCAACCCATTTTGCCGCCTCATGACCACATGAACAAAGTTAAAACAGCCATAAAAACTTGTGGGAACATTGCTAAGACTGCCGGACTGCTGACATTTGGTTTGTTGATTCGTCTTGCCC
>NW_020170510.1:11269-16641 GCF_000524195.1 Echinococcus granulosus | reverse complement strand
GTGCAATAGGATTGGACACATGATCACCCTTGTAATTCACCTACTCATTCATAATAAACCTACTCCCATGCCTGTATGGCTTGTCTTGATTTGAAGTAGGCTCGCACATCCCTTCTTACTTGGCAGCTGTTAAGGAAGTGCTGCAAGGGTGGGTTATTCCATAGATCAGGCAGAACTGAATGTTAAATCAGTCTCGGTGGCATTACCTCTGACACTCATAATACACATTCTATGCCAGTATGACTTGTCACGAAAATAGTTCGGCCTTTACATGCCTTCTTGCATGGTAAGTATTAGCTTCTAAATATTTAGTTAATGCGGGTAGTGTCTTTCCCCTGGGAGTGTCTTTACGCCCTTTGAGTTTGAGGCAAGACATATTTAGGGTGGTTACACCACTGGTGCTTTATGCGGACTAAAGAGGCGCTAGGAGGAGGAGGAGTGGTAGGGAGTGAGTTCACAACTCTTCATTAACTTCCCATTCTACCAGGTCCGACTAGTAACTGCTCCTCTTTTGTACAGTCCAAATGCCTACCCAAAAACTAGAAACAAATATGCATTGAAGATTGGATATTAGCGACCAGTATGGAAACCGTAACTTCAGTGACTCGAACCTCCAACAGGCTGGAACATCCTTGGCATCCTGGAACGTGCATTGGCACATCCACTGCGGAGGTGGAGAGGATGATCGAAGAATGAGCCAATTTCGTGAAATAGACTGGAAATGGGAGAGCGCACAACAGTCCAATAATCCACCTCAAAACTTTATGACCATCACCGCCTAGGATGTTCCAGCCACTGGCACTTACCCTTGGCACTGACAATGCTCTTCAGCTACTATCCTTCAACCTGTCCCTTCTCAAGTACCCATGCATTCAAAATAAATCTTCTTCTGCATTGGTGCGACTTGTCACTAATTGAGGGAGCCTGAACTACGCGGTGTAAATGCCGGAAGTAGAGGTGAAGAGAGGGCAAGAAAGGTGAGCAATAGGTTTGCATTAAACTGAATTGGATGCGTGAAACAAGTTTTTTGATGGACGGAATAAAGAGGTATTTACAGTATTTTACTCTTCTTCTATTATGGGATTTAGAGTGCACGAAGTAAACTGCCATCACAGAAAGGAAATCATGGGCACCATTTAATGCTGCAAGGAGTGATTTCACAAAGTGCTAGTAAATCTTAGTCAAGTAGAGGCTGGCCTACGTAGCACCTCTCAGCAGTCCTGATTCTATTTCACGCTCTTTGAATCAGTTCATATCATCTCTGCTGGGTTCACAGCTAAGCCCATGCTGAGGGACATAAGCAGGCGCGACGATCAAGTTCTGAAATGAAAACTGCATTTTGCTTTTAACATGTGAGCTAATTTGATGGCTGCTTTACTCCTGACAACAAAAGATATTCTGAGCTGGCGTTATGCCATATGATAGGCTGGTTCAGGAATGAATGCTTGTTACACAAGCAAAAGAACCCCACATTTGCACAAAATGAACTCAAAATGCGGTGCTAAGCAGAATTAAGTAAAGAAGAAGGATAAGGGCAGAGGGGCAGTAGCAACCGATTACTAAGGTGCCTCTCGATTATGCCAAATCTATGAGTGAATGATGGCGAAATGCAGCGTTGGCTATAATTTGCAGCTTCATGAGTGAAATTTGAGAGCTGACAAGGATTGTTCCAGGCTCTATCACGTTGAAATTGGTTGGACCCAATGTGGCGACACAGCTACAGTGTTACTGGATCTGCCACAGCCTGTCATTTTCCAAGATGCATTCGCATTTTAAAAAGAAATATAATCAGGTAAAAGCATATCTTATGTGGCGCTTAAATGATATGAACCCCTCCTGTCAGGTGTCAAGCACATGTACCTTGTCAAACAGCATTTTTCCATTCACGACTCTAGGTGTTATAGCATTACTGGGCTATGGAAAATCGCAGAAACAAACCTGGAAATTTCCACCAAACGAAATGTGGTTCTGATGCACGAGAAGGTGGACCTCTTTATTTGATATAAAACGGGTCAGTGAACAGGTCAGAGACCCAAATACTAAATTCAAAACAGTTCAATGGAGGTTTCACGGGCAGTCTGGACTAAATCCGGTAGATGAATCAATTTTTCATATCTAAAGTGGACAACCGACATTGGCTTGAAAGAAATTATTATATAGCCGAAATATCAGAGCACCATAGTTTTGATCCAAGTTTGCCTGATTTAGTGGCACTGGCTTTATAAGGAGTGGACTTTTATATATTTATTGATGTTTTATACATATGAATTGCGTCGGCGCACACAAGCGCAGTGCTATCACGTCGTTTCCTTTAATTTTAACAATGGAAGTGTTCATATTAGCAAAAAGTATTAATTGGCACAGACAAGGGAAGGAAGAATGGAGGGGAAGGATGTGAGTTGTGAATGTGAATTTATGAGGGGTATGCAGAGAGAAGTGAAGTTCACCCCTAGAGAAGGTGGTTGATTGTCTTCTCTCCACCATCTCGACCCTCCTTAGAGTGGAAAAGCTAAAGAAGCACCATTTTACTGAAGATGAAGCAGCGCCAGATAACTGGCAGCCTAACGCCTTAATTGCATGCCTCTGGTGTTGTCATGTCGGCGATTAGTGGTGGTGAGCAAAAGTGGTTAATGTCACTATCAGAAGGCAAGTTGATAAAACAGCTGGGTCTTGTCGCATTGCTACGTCCAAGAAGGCATGGTAATGACTAGCCCACTTCTGCCTCGTCAACTTATGTCATTGTGTGCGTATTTGTGTGAAAGGAGGAAGGTGTCTCATCAGATTCTGTGGGACGGCAACAATGGAGGTGAGTGGACACCATATTTGAACCTGTTTCAGGAAGATTGGCGAAGGCCCTTAATGTCAAGAGGATTGCCTTTTAACCGTCACTTCTACCATTACGAGTAGGAATAAAACCAAATGCTTTCCCAAAATTGCCGTAAGCATATATAATATGCAGTGGTACCTGCAGCGCCTCAGGTGTGTGAGCTGGTCTAGCCTAAACACTTGGTCAAGATGTGTTAAAATAGTGACGAATGTTGGATCCTGCTTACAGCACTTCTCCTCTGGGTGGTGGGAAGGGGATACAATCCCTCAAGAATAAGACACTTACTTAAGTGTAACTCTTTCAAAGATAACCCACCGCTTGCTAATTGCCTTCTCTGTCATGCAATAGGGAGTTACCCTCCATTATACTTGTACCACGCTTTTCCAATCCTGACCCTCATGGTTTGCATTGAGACACAAGAAGCAAAGAAGACAGTGGCCTATATGTAAGCCCCACGAGTATGCTATTTGCCTGCGGTTTGACATGAAAACCGGGACTTCAAGGACATTGCATGTCAGGTGCACAAATTCCACTTCATCAGGACGTACATATGCTAATTGTAGTCGTCGATGAGTGAATTAGATCTCTTGATACCGATCCAACTGCTAATGGGACAGATATTAAGGTACCTGGACACTTAATGACTGTTCATAGCTTTTAGGAATGATGAAAACAGTCCATAAAAAAATTAAGATACCTGAATGGGAGTGGCACACTAGCCTTAAGTTTGACGCCTCGCAATGAAAGCTCGGAGAATGAAAGCTCACGTACACGCACAATATGTAAATTCACAGGTGGCAGTGATGAGTGAAGCAAATACCTACTTAATAGATGCGAGAACTTGCTCGAGACTTGGTAAATGTTCGCGGAAGGTCGTGCAGATTGCTGAAAAATTAAAGATATTCGTGTCACAAAGTCGAACAGCGAAAGTAAATGAGCAATGTAAGGAGTGATTATTCAGAGGCATGTGGTAGAGATTGAAAGGAATGGAAATGCAAATAATATGAAAGATGTAGGACTAGGGTCAGGCAGCTAACAAAAAGTAATCATTAAGGACAGTTTTTATGTCGCCAGAGTCACAGCCACTGCTTCCAAAGAAGCAGCAATGACAAAATATTTCTTACTAATTATAGGTCTCCTTTGGTGGTGCGAAGGATAGTCGACAGGTATTTGTCAAAAGCGATCACTAGATCTGGCCCTGAAGGAAGTTGTTGTGGAATTTTGCACGAAGAAGGCCTACAGTCAGTTGCTGTTAAGGATATAGCAATTTACTTGCGTATAGTAGGACTGGTCTATTCTGTAAAATGCCTAGATGTCAATTAAGAGGCGGAAAGTGATAAAAATGTCCAAAGGAACTAGTGAAAAAGTGGTCTACATTGAATAGATTAAACAACGAGCAATAATATTTAGTGAAAAGAGTTAAATGATGCTAATGCGATTTCTCGTATTTTCTTCAATTTGTCCCTCTAATATACAACCCTTAAAAAGTGATTTGAAAAAAACAGCAGGCCAAGGAACTAATCACCACACATGCTGGACATATATGTATCACAAAATGGTCAACATTCACTAACATAATCAGAACAAAGGCTGCAGGTCAGCTGTAACTTTGGTCGCCTCAAGTGGTGTTAGTCAAGGAACAGCTAAAAAGGAATAATTTTCATTATCTGAGCAAGAACAATCCTTACCTGCTTTCTAGCTTCAATCTAACTGGCCTTTTTGTAACACAGGGTTCTCTGCATGTCACATACGCGACTCTGACAGAGAACACGCAAACCCCAAATCACAACCCAAATAGGGGCCAAACTATACTTGATCAGTAATATAGGTAATACGGGTAGGCCAGAGGAATCAAGTTTGCAAGGTGGTAAGAAAAAGTTGTGCAGGCTAGGAGAAAGGAATGAGAAATGAGTATGCTAGTCCCTCCTACTTGCATCCAATTTTTCCTTAGAAACACCAAGCGCAACCGTTAGACCAGACCTAGAAACAAAAACAAGGACTTAAGTACATTTGGATATGAGTTAATTAGAGAATAGATGTGCAAAATACCTCCAACTGAAGTAGCAATGGGGTATGAATCAAAATTGCTGACGAGATATCTCATGACATGCAACTAGTCAAAGTGGATTTTGGTGTCAGCCATACAGGTAGATAAGGAGTGTTTGCAATTTGCCAAAGGCCAGATGCAGAACGCTCGTTCGGGACCAACCGGCAATAAGCAAAGGGACCCCTTGAATGCTATATGTGATAAGCGATCCAACGAGCTCTGTCAGAGGTACAGATAACTTTTAAGGCCAGTTCCCTTTTGACCGCACTGTAGAAGGATCAAACAAACATATCCTGTTTAATGTTGGTCCTACCTCCCCTTCCCATGACTGAGATGACCTATTTAAGAGCTGAATACTTAAAAGAACCTAGCAATTGAACCGCAAATCGTCTCACATTAAAAAGGGCATCCTCATGAGTTTCGCATCTACCAAAATCTCTCAAGTATATCTGCATTGACGCATAACTTCGAGTTCTGTTCGTCGAAGTTACGTAAGAC
>NW_020170510.1:3767-11169 GCF_000524195.1 Echinococcus granulosus | reverse complement strand
GAAGGTTTTGATAGGCCGACGATTATTAATCAAACACACTTGTGTGTGTTGTGGCTGCAATTCAGTGGCTGGAACAAATTTGGCACTAGTGGCAATGAGATTGGCAGATGGGTGATTTGAAGGTTGCGTACAATCAGAACTTCATTTTATTTTGCAGATTTTGCCTCATTCACCTACCATTCCCGCCAATTCCCTAGAGGTATAATTGAGATGCGTCTCCTTATCAAATTGGAGACAAAGGGCAAACTTTACACAAAACAGCTCTCTAGTCACCACCCTACCTTATTTATAAAGACGATAAAACAATCAAATCGAACTCGAGCATTAGAAGCATAGGAATGCTAGATTACACAGGGACTTGGTACAGTCTTACGCCGCCATGAGAGTGAGAATGGTTCGATTGACGCTATTTTATAGGGACTAGCTAAAGGCTACAAAAGAGAGGTGTGTTTACCAGTACAACTACAGATAATTGTGAAGTGTTTTCAACACCTAAAAAACTTTACTTTCCGCCTTCCTCTACACTTCTAAATCCAGGATTGCGATCTAGAGGCAGTAAAGATTTTTCAGCCTGACTGACTCAATTTACTTTTATGTGCCTTTTTTGACCGCTCGATTTCCATAAAGAAAAAATCATTCACGTGGCTGGAGGCCTTACAATAAGCCACATATATGCCTATTTAAAAGGTGAGTGGAGACAGCTTTAAAAATGTTTAATGAAAATTGGCCATATTTGAGGTCTGAAAATTGCAGCAAAGGGCCAGGTAAAGCCATTAGGAATTCACGGTTAAACAATAGAGGTGGAGCTCGAAACCGCTATGCAATTTACTTCATTTCCACAATGTGGTAGGGGTGTAGGCGGATGTTGATCGGAGCTTATTATACAGAATAGATGGCGGTTAACTACCTATGTGTTGCTGATTACATTCGCCCAGACAGTTGCTCCTGTCTGCGGTAGGGGTTGACCTCCGCGGAAAACACGACAGTGCGTTCGTCACTTCTGACTTAAAAGCGAGCGTCAGAGCAGCAGATGTGAGTGTATATATGCATCATAGGCTTGCAAACCGTCTCCATCCAGTTTATTTCCATGACGTGCTTGAAAGCGGCAAAGCACAAGAAAGCGCTTATCCCAGAAATCTGTCGTTTGCCATTTGCTGATGCATTGTATTTGAGCAGGAACACTTTGCTTTCCCTGTTGTAGGATTGAGCATAGCGTCTCATCACAAACACTAAACATCCCTTAGGTGCAAATGACAGGCAAATTCTGCGTTAAAATCCTTCTTCAAGTAGTGCATTATCATCTGACATTCTGCCACTACAGTCACGCTTATCGGTCCAATTCTGAGCTGTACGTCGTGCTACTGTATTCCGTATCTACCTGACATAACCAAAGACAAGCCACTGAGAGGTTTTCACATACGTACGTGGAGTGTTGACCTGGATGCCTCAGATTGCCGCTCCCGCTTACAACCGATGCTTACCATCGTTTAAAAATCCAAAATTCTTTTACCACGTAAAGCGTGATGGCCATTGCAGCCTTACAAACTGTTCTAATACATTTTATTACAATAGAGTGTGTAGAAGCGGTAAGGAAGAGCACAGTGATAAGTCACATTTATAATAGAGCAAAAGTAATGGCAAGTAACGTTGAAGAGGCGGATGTCTGAATCGACCCCCACCATCTTCAATGCCTGTGGTGGATCTGCGAATTTGAGGCGGTGGACGTCTGCATAGAAGATAGAGAAAGCTGAGCGGAGTGGTCCTATTTAAACACAAACATCAGCAGATGGTTTACGATCAGCTTTGAAAAGCCGAACTTTGTTGTTCTTCTTCACTTGTACGCCATTAATGAAACAAACAGCATGGAAATGGTGTGCGAGGCTATGATGCCTATGACACCCTCACGGCTGGTGTATGAATGTGTGTTTTTGCACCATGCAGTGGCATAAACACACATTCGACTTTTCCAAGACCATCTTTCAAGACATCGAAGTGGAGGTCGTAAGCACCAGCAGCAGCGGAAACAGAAATCTGAGCGATCCTGATCAACACTTGACGAAAAGCCGAGCACTAACGTTTCGGTAAAAAAACTCCCTCTGCCACTACTTGCTCCCATCGCCTTCTACGTCGTCGCACATACCACGCGGCACATGCACCTCGAGTGGCTTGTCTTCTGTCCTATACTTCCAGTACAATATCACAGTTCTTCGCAACCTATCAACTACGAGATTGGAAACTTTAAAGCGGTCATCTCTTACAAGCTATCCTGCCATTTTATTTTTGATGATATCAAAGACGGCCAAATCACTGGGTCTTCGAAGCAGACCACCATGCTTCAATCCGCGAGCATTCAATCTTACCTCTGCCGCAGTGTGATTGACACACAAGATCCCGTACTCGCGTGTATTGCTGCAGATAAAGTCCCGTGGTGTTGGAACGTTGCTACCAATTTGGTCAGTCCGTTTATTGCCACTGAGTACGCAGTGGATAGCTTACAAGGACCTGTGAGTTGCATTGGATGGACAGGAGTGAGGGCAAGCCATAGAAGTGCCTATTAACTTGTGAGAAGACGGAAGAGTGCATCCATGGTGAACGGTCCTGGAATACAGACATGCATGCCGGTATCTATTGGTCAGCTGCTGTCGAGACTGCTGTTTTCCTGTGAGATTGGCCTTCACTTCCAATCAGACAAGATGAATAGGTATGTTAGTGTTGCCTCAAAGGAATTTGGAAGGACATGCCATTAACGAGGAAGAATATGCCAATTTTGCCGAAGGCTAGGATTCAGACAACAGTCTCCTCACCCATCTTGCCGTGTCATGGCAGAAATGTGCAAAACAAAAATTATTTTGGACCGCTTCATGGGTTCTTTCACTTTAGGCTTGCTGTAGGATACCTCTGAACGCTCTAATTGCGCGTCCCAATAGCCGAATTGGAACACAAATTAGGCCAAAATTAACAAGAAATTGACCAATCAAATCTGCTTGTAAATGCAATTTCATTTTTGGCAGCGCATGTGTGCAGAATTTGCAGTTAGGGTGATAAACAGTTGTATGATGTGAATCTAGTATTTTGGTAGATTTTGTCTCTGCCTCATAAACATGCTAATAGGTAAAGGGTTAAAGAAGCAAAGAACATTTTACTGGAGCCTTTTAGGCTGTTCTATGACCCCTAAATTTAAACTGAACGGAGATAAAACATGTTTTTTGTGCAACAGTCATAGAATTTGTAGCAGTAGGTTTCTACCGGTTCACCGTATCGTGGGTACGCTTGTCAGTAACCCTCACAGCGTAACTTTAAGTACCGCAATAAATGCGGCTTTCGACTTTGGCTATCAGTACCACGATGACACTCATCCCCACGCGAATGAAGCCGAGATAGGGAAACATTTATATGTCTGAATGCATTCAGGTGGGATTCTACCCAAAGAACTCCTCACAGCTTCAAAGATCAGTATTTCGGTAGCTGCATTTGCTCATCTTTTTATCTGGTATCAGCTTGATTCTTGAATTAACAAATGAGACATTTTAATAGGAGACCGTGGCAAGTGGAATTAGATTAAAATTGAACGCTGTCTCTCAAAAGAATCCAGTTTGCTTGATTAATGCGCAAATCTGCGATTTACTTGTAAACAAGGAATTCATTGAACATTTGAAGCAAATTCCGTGGCAAATCTAAACATTGACGGCAGCTGGCGGTATCAGGAAAAATGCACGTGTAGTTAATGATCCTACACCACCTAGACTGCAATTCTGTCGACAAACCCAGTACTGGAGTCCATTAGAGTGGGAGACCTCAATATCGGCATCCAAACACCAGGGCTAAGATCAAAGTGATAAAATAGCTACAAACAAGCTGAAGACAGGCTTGGTGGATAGATTTGCTTGATACTCGCATCCTTGAGGTCATCCATTTCGTACCCATCCCATACCCATCCATCCACTCATCCTTCCATCCATTCCGCGTCCACCCATTCGTCCATTTGTTCATCTATTCTGTATCCATCCAAGTTGATAATTGCAAAACCTTATTCCTGTCTATAATAGATTCTCCTACAGTACTTGCTCCCTTTCTTCGCTACCTCCCTTTGCACCCATCGCACCGCTTTGCTACCCAAATTTGCTGACAATAAGAAAAGTGAGTTAGGCTTTGGTGGGTTTTTGGAAGCTATGTCCCTCAAAGGGTTACCAATGATCACTGCTAGTTACGCCCCAACTTTCCTTCAAAAAATAGTGGTGGATTAAATCTGATTTTTGCAAAGCTTCAGCTACACCTCTCCTCTGGATTCGAGAATTGAGGATTGCGGCTTGTCCTAGACACCCATCATTTACTGAATGGCCAACGGCTACTCGGTGGTGGTGGGTGAGACTTGGGTCACTTAGGCTACGATCTTGTAACAGAAGTCAGTACATTTATGCCTTAAGCTGTGAAAGGGACGTTTGAAGTAAATGGAGGACAGTAAGTGAAGATTTAAAGGGGTGGAAAGTAATTCGCTTTCCGCCTTTGCTGCAACGATGAACTCTTCCTCTTTTCCCAACGGTTAGCTGTTATGTAAAAGACAGCGGCGGTGCAGCCTTCCTAAGAGAGCTTGCCTCGTTCCTTCGTGGAGGCCCATGGCTATCCTAGTACTTTAAATGTTCTTAGACAGCAAGTAATAATGTGACCGTTATTTCTGCTCCATTTAGTCACTGCCATAAGATGAAAGACGAAATGCACTACACTTTAGACAACCTTTGTTTCAATAGATGTTGCACAAACTTCTATCATATTCAGAGTGTAACTAATGTGTAACCGATATGGGAGCATTGACGCGGCTACCTCAGAAGTTGCATTATTCCCACATAACATGAAGAAAGCTGAACACAGCACATTCATTTATGAGCACTAACACATGCCATCGTTGGGTGACAGGGCATCTTTGCACATGGAACTGATGAAGAGGTGAAGTGGGCCATCTCGCGATGGTCTAACCATCAGAAAAAGTATTTCAGACATCCAAGTGGAAATCTGGGATTTAAGCACTGTGAGTGAGCGTGGACTCTCAAAAAGCCTCATTTCCCACTAAATAACTGGCAACACTCGATTTGCGTCGTCGCATTGAGGTGTCTAATTTCAACTAGACAGATAGTCAAAAATAACTCTTGATGCTGCTTTTCTCAATTAGGTACTTATCCATTCCGTCCATTCGAGAGGTGTCCAGGTAACCAGTTACCACACCCTTGACTATTTCTGCATATACCTCTGAGTCCGCTACAGTATTTTTCCTCCAACTAGTTTTGATTTGATGCATATTTTAAGCTCCTTAACTTATTAATTAGCTGCGGAGTTTCTCTGCTAATGAAGAAGGCCCCGATTTTCAAAATAGTCTAAAGGTATGGCAAGATGTCAGCTCGAACTACCCTTCGGCGTGAACTTCAACACAACCTTTGTGCCATTTTTAAGAACTAGGCAAGTCTCAGATTAGCCGAAAATTAGCTGGAATAGCATTAAATTATTCCTTACTCATTTCATATCTTCACTCTGACTACTGCGTCTTGTTATACGGCTAGGGATGAGATGTGAGTTCAAGAAAGTAGACTGTAAAGGATTAGAACAACTAAATCTCAACAAAGGTGATTTGAAAAGATTAGAAGAGCTGGAACACGAAGGGAGATTGACAAGAGGGATTAAGTTAAGCCGCCGGTGTTATCCACGTTGATGGGGCCTCCATTTGATTGAGTAGTGCCGGAAAGGCTACCAACTTTTTCCTCCCTAGGGAGGTTTTTGTCAACAAATGACGATTGGATGAGAGTCTTCCTGATTTATCCAACAAAGACTGCAAATAGACATTTCATTCACACACTAACAAGCCCAGTGAATGACCGCGACACTGCCAACGAAGTTATCGACTGCTTGTCTTTCTTAATTCGTACCTTTACTTCATCGTATAATCTGGCAGGTAAGGTTTATGTGAATGCGAATTTACTATCAGCATTATTTCTATCATAAACGCTCGAAGTAGATCCGGGAAGGTTGATACCTAATGACCCAGCTCTATAAACTTGGTAGCATGCCTCTACCTGCGTAAAGATGAATGAGGACTTAAAGGGCCTAACGTTGGTAGTTGGACAGTTTTGACAGTGTTTTGAGTAAGTGTCAGCGACTGAAACAACCTTGTCAATGTCAGCTATGACGTAGGGTGATGACTGAGAGGACACCGGTGCGCTAGGACCTCTAGCCCATTTCGCAGATTTGGCCACATTCATCAAGCATACTCTGCACTTCCTTAGAGGTAGCAGCAACGCACTTCTTTGCATCGTTCCACTGGGTATGAAAAGCAATTTTACAGAGTAGTAGCAGTCTGATCATTAGCTAGCCAAATGCCAGTCACAAACCTACCCGTATACAGGGCCTTTTCAGCATGCACACACCTCTTCATCTTTACACAGGCCAAACTACACCTTCGTTTTGAATAAACCACCTCTCTACTGTGACCTATTGTCTATCTTATGCGTCTGACGCAGTACCGCAGGTCTTTGTGGTCTATCAGCTATGCTCATGAAGACCGGGTGTGTAGAAGTGGAAATGATAGCAGGTTCACTATGCTATGCAGGAATATGTTGGCTTGTGCGTTAATCCTACACTAACGAAGCTAGGATTCAATCCATGCAAAGCGCACTCGCAAATTGTACGAACTGGCACAGAAGCTCCCTCTCGAATTTCAGTGATTTGGATATCTTTGCCACCATTTATCTTGCTCTTAGCGTAGCTGTTTTTGGATAATCAATCTAATGGTTGATAAGCTACAAAGGCATGTTACTCTACCAGTTGAACGTAGAAGACAATGCACTTGACACAGAGATACTCCATGGATTGTGAAACGAGGATGGATGGGAACCAGAGAATGTGCCATGAACGAGGAAGAATCTGCGAGATGAGTCACAAGTCTTAGTCTGCATAATCACCGCCTCATTCTGCTTGCTGCAGAATGGCAATCATACACGCAGCAGTTCCAGAAACTGGGACTTGCGCGAATGTTGTCATCGCTGCCAGACTGCTGGTATTCAACCCATCCATTCGTGTTGCTTATGTAATAGGATTACACCAAATATTCACCCTTCCTTGCATTTCTCCTCTCCATTCATAATACACTCTTCTGTGCTGGTATACCTTGTCACGAATTGGAGCAAGCTTGCACACCACGTCTTGCATGGTGGATATTAAGGTAGTGCTTATTGGACAAATTTTCTTACAGACCAGGCAGGAACGATTATTAGGGCAAGTTTTTGGGAGCAATAAGCTAGAAGAAGTACTCTAGGCACACAAGATAAGCAGTAAAATGGGTAGAAGCTATGCTTCTTGCTCTTTTGGGTGAATGTGAAGGACACACAATCGGCGATCATGCACAAAATACTCCCTGATA
>NW_020170510.1:0-3667 GCF_000524195.1 Echinococcus granulosus | reverse complement strand
AGTTGTCTTTCAAAAATATGCAGGCTGCGCAGAAGTCTGTGTCGATGAACAGTCATGGCATACGTCTTGCCACAGATTTTAACGATTTTGAGAATTCATGTCCATTTTATTGGCGGATTAAACCTGTGCTAGCTTAAGAAACCACCAGGCTCTAAAAGCACTTGAGTGAGACTGATAAAAGCCAAAAGAGTGGAGCAAAATTCTATGTGAAGACAGAAAAAATTAGCCACGCTTTCAATTTGCAGCGTCGACAGTAGACTTCGGCAGTTATCGAGGATTTCTTTAAGTTGATTTGCATTGAAATTGGACCCTTCAATGTGGCAATGCAGCCCTAATTTCGCCCTATTCTCCATGTCTTGTTGAATGCTGAGTTGCAAGCTCATTGCTACTCCATGAAACAAGAAATCTTTTTATTGGGAATTTACATGACAATACCGGCTCTTCATGCTTCATAACAGATCCACTTTGCCAAACTGCGCGTTTCCGGCAGCATTTCCCGATTTTCTAAAACCACTTGGCTTTATGGATGTGGATGGGACAGTGAATAGGGTACAGAAAATGTTACTCAAAATAAAGCCATATTGTGGAGGTATCATAGGCAGGTCAGGCCAAATCTGGACGAGGCAAAGTGTTCAAGATCTAGGAAATAGAAGCAGTTATACTGACATCCACTTAAAGAAGTCAATTTCTCATTAGATTTATCAATGTGAGATTCAATTTTGCCTAATATGATAACAATGGCTTTACAAGTTTCATTTTACTCACAGTTCTGACAGTTTATTGAGCAGTCATTAATAACACACTCGGAAATGCATATCGTGCCTTTAAAGCATATTATCTATTACCAGCTCTACTCCCCCACATTTGATCAATTCATAGGCCGTTTCCTACACCTCCACTGTAAGCACAAAAGGTTGACTGTTCTTACTGATTGATTAGAATTAAATTTTCCTGATTAGTAAGAAAAGACAATTAGCAATTTTCCAGAGTAGAGAATTCTTCTGAGCGTGATAGCTCAACAGCCGGTGGCCGACCACCACAACCGAACTTGCAGGTGCTGTCTGCGTGCAACTAATGCAAATTCACCTTCTTGTATCTAGTCGATTTCGATAGAGAGCCCCTCCTGTTTGCTTGCAAAATCTCCACCATAATTGGAATTAACGCAGATCGAGATGAGCAAATTGCTTCAGACTACATCATGGCTTCATCCTCACTAAGACCTAACAAGTCGGTAGAAAATGAGAGCCCTTTATCTTCCTCCCCCTCATCATCCTCTTTTGACTCCCCTCTATTTTCTCCTAGTTTCATATATGATGTTTTCGTTATTGATGACACCTCATTTTTGGATCCGTGTCCAAATAGAAAGCATCGTCGAGGGACAAATTGATAAAATGTCTTAAATGCGGTGACGAAACGAAATTCTTGGCTGAAAAAACACCGACCTCTATGTATAGCATTGAGTCCTTCAGGTAATTCTGTAGTTCAGCTCGCTTAACCGGTTTTTCGACCAAGTTTAAAATATAGTCTCAATCACGTGCTTGAGTTGTTATTTCCGAAAGCCACGCCTTTGATGAAGCGATTTGAATGCTGTGCAACTTGCATGGGCAAAAGTAGTGCTGGGGAGGTTAATAAGGCTAGCCGGACACGTTGTTAGGTGAGTCAAATATAACGTCAATCAATGTGAATATTTAGGGTGTTTATTTCACTTGTGTTGAGTCGACTTCGACATAGTTTTAATTGGTATATTTTTCTCCCTACAAATGCAGACATAATCTCAAAACCATCGTTGCCATCAATCAATTCATCTATGGGTTTCGCTAAAATTTTTGCCCTTCGGTGATAACCATATCAAACTAAAATCCAAGTAATTTAAACTGATCTTACTTAGACATGAGTTGAAGCAGTAAATTCATTATTTATGCATGAAAAATTTAACGGGTTTGCTTTGATTCACTGCGGCCTCCTCTGTATACGCCCGGTCTGACCACGCTAAATTGCTTCGGCCTGTACCCGATTCAAAACTTTCTTAAGAGGTTGAAACCAACAGGCACTATTGAGGCATTTTTTGAGTGATTAAAAGCATTCCAAGGGGATCCGTGTTTTCTCGACAGAAAAGCTTGCTTTGTTACCTCAAATAACGCACTTTATTAGGTTATCCCCCTTCTTTTCCAGGAGAGATAGGGGAAATATGCATACAGATAAAAGTATAGAAAACAGAGAGTTAAACATTCTCTGCATAAAATCGGATATTCCGTTTGTTTATAACCAGACGCTTGCTCTCCCACCAAAAAGAGTTATGAAGGCACATTCATGTTTTTCCGAGAACACTCACTTAGATGAGTGAACGGGGTCAACGGCGGTTAAGAGTAGCAGCAACCATCTGGGCGATCTTAATTAACACTTGACTGGTAGTCGACTACAATTGTTGCTGTGTAAAAGCTCTGTCTTACACCCGCCTACATTACCTTCATAGTCACAAAGTTCACTTGGCACATACGCTTCAAACCGCTTGTCCTCAGTCATACTCATTAGATAAAGCCAAAAACAGATATGTTAAGAACAGTCCTGCTAGTCCATGGTTAACAGTGGCAAATCTATCCCAATCATTGGTACTTACAGGGAGATTACCCTACTTCAGTCCTTCCAGTGCCAAAACCTGCTTCACATGTATTCAGTCATACCTCTGCTAAAAGCAGGACTGCATCACAAGTCAGCATGCAGTTGCAGGATCAAGAGTTAGAGTATAGTGAATTCGTATCCACGACGAACTTGTGAAACCGTACGATGCTCTCCGATGATGGACTTGGTGCTCAACCTCTCAACAGCGGCACATCTGATTGAATGACGTGCTTATTTTAAAGACAGCTGTCCATACACCTACCAAGGGGAGTTTTTCGTTTCCGGTCCACACTGGTGTATCAAATAATATTTAAAGCTAAATATTCATCCTATTGCGTAGAACGCCTATTCCTGGCAGACCAATGGATGCACAATCAACACGTCGTGTGTGCGGTCACGACGCATGGTTTTACGAGGATGAAAATGTGATATTGAAATACTAGTGACTACGCAGTGGGGCAGCTTTGAGCAGAAATGTGGGCCTGAGGCAAGACATAGTGGGATGGTTTCATTACTGATGCCTTATGTGGACTAGGAAATGGCTAGGAGGAAAAGGTAAATTTGCCATCTTTTCTGAGCCACACTTTCTGCCTTTTACGCACTGCGAGGTCGCACTTTGAATTGCACCTACCCCGTACAGTATTAATCCCCCTTAGAGCCAGAAGCACATTTGCATTAAGGCCAGATCTGCGGGCAACCAGTATAAAGGTAGTAAAGCAAGTGACACTATTGTTCACGATGCAGAGCAGCCAGTCACGTTTTCTCCTGCTCCTAATCCTCCTACTGCTCCTTCTCATCATTATCACCATCATTGTATGAAGTCCAGTCAAATTATTAGTTTGCATTGCCTGCGCTGACCCGTTGATGTCTGCTGCCGTTGTGCTTGTAGTATTGCTTTTCATTGCTTACTTGGTTAATCAACGAAAAAATTTGATCTTGTTAAAGTAAAGGGGTTGGAAAAAAGGCGACACTGACATCTTTCCATCATTTAGTTTCCCCACTGTATATAACCTCACTGACAGTTGAGTAAGTAAATGTCGAGGAAGTA
>NW_020170511.1:207503-217369 GCF_000524195.1 Echinococcus granulosus | reverse complement strand
AAATCTGTGCTTTGTGGGCATGTTTATATGCAATCCTGCTTCCTCTGGTAATGATAAATGATTGAATAATGCAAGAAGACTGAGTTGTTTTATAGATGAAAGGCACGACATACTACCGATTGATAAAAAGTAGTCTTATTAATGAAGAAAGGGAGTCATTGCAATGAGTCGGCGTAAAATACCGTGTAGAGTGGGTAGAGTTTAGGTCATTTGCCGGTGTCTACTATGCAAGCACCCAGGACCGTAAATTCTCCTAAGCATGAGGAGACTTAAGATTTAAAAATATTTGCTTTGGAGGCAATTCTGTGGTGCTTAATAGATGGAAGGCAGAAAGTGAGTAGTGGAAAAATTTAGTAATATTTGGGATAATATGTACATATTTGTAGAACAGGATCCCAAGCAAGCACTGTACTAAGATGAACTTAGTGGACTTTAATGTGTACATCTCAAAATTGATCGTTGACAGGATTTTCAAAGTCATTGTCGTAAAATTGTTGCATTTTGTAGGTAGGAGCATTATGATAACACAATGAAGTGGAAGTGAGCGTTCGTCCAAACCTATGGAGCAGTTAATTACCTCTCTCCCTAATTGTAATTAGAGCTTAAATTTGGCTAGGCTCTTGAATTACTGCCACTATTTGAGTGGAAGAAGGTGGTAAGGATTTATCAACTATCGGCCAAAAGTAGACGTGGAAGTTGATAGAGACCAGTACTACACAAGGCACGGAAACGTCGAAGGCTTTGCCTGTGGGGCCGGTGAAATACTGGCATTAGACGCATGAAGGAGGGCCTCCAATTGTGTAGCATATTGCCTCAGCCGATGCTTAAATCGGAGGAGGAAAAGCAGACAGAGAGACGGACAGAAAGGGGGGCAGGTGGGCAGCCAGCAACGACCATTTTTTTCTACACTTCAGGCAGAAGTGAGTGACGATAGCAAAGCAGTAGTGACAACCCCAGTGTTTGCATCACTCAACCGACGGTGGGTGTACCGTTTGGCAGAAACAGGAGAAACTATTCCGGTTGTGTTCATTCTATGCACAAGTCACCCTATCATTCCAATTGCACTGCAGCTGCTGCAAGCTATGTGAACACCTCCTTGCTCTTGGAAACATACCTTCCAATTGGTGCGTGCTGCTATGTCGAGCAGAGTGCGGACACTGCTGTCTCATCTCTTCTTCATCGCATATGCACGTTGCTGCTTCATGCCAGCACTAGGTCCGAGTGAAGTGAGTAGACTGCAAAGAAGTCGAAGGATGTTCTGAAAACACTAAAAGCATTTTGCAATGCTTCACACACTGCAGCAATCTACAATGCTCTGTGGATTTCTTGTTATGCATTTACCCCAATAAATGGGCGTAATTGGAAGCAGCAGGAAGTGACCAGGCGTAGCGCCATTTGTAGGCAGCTGGCACTTAAATGAAATGTTGCATTAAGCCCATCAACAAGGAGAGGATAGTGGATAAAGTGATTTGAAGGAGGGTTAACCGAAAGAAAACATACTCAGATCAGCGTGCGACATAGGGTACGAATACCTTTCTAGTGGATTTGCTTGGTCTTTACCAAATGAAGCATGCATGAGAACGAGCCGTTCATTCGCCGATTCTTTGTAAGCGCCTCTTTGTAACCACCTCTTTGTGCTTTCCTGTTGCAAAAGTCGTTGGCTATCCAGCCTAGCCTTTGTTGCCCTCCTGCTAACCACATGCCTCCATTCCCCTATTGCTAGACGCGCAGCACTCCATCCTCAAGGCGAATGCTCGCTTTGGCTGTTTGAGCACGAAGCACTGCATGTGGATATGTGCTCTGCTGTTATTGCTGCAGTAGGCTGTCATGCCGCCTTCATGCCGTGCAACTGAACAGTTTGCAGGCAGAGCATTCAGCATCAGCAAGTGCTTAGACAAGTTGTTGCAGTCTAGTTTCAAGTTGCCCTTCTGACTCTGCGGCTGTGAATTCATCGCAGCCAACTTTATAAGCACTGCACACTAGAGGTAAATCCACACGCACTGGCACAGAAGCAATGTCATTAATATCCCATGCTTTCATGCCGTTGTGTTATTTGTGCAGATGAATTAGAGGATGGGATGATGCTCTTTGCGCCAACGAGCTGCAAAGATTGGTTTGGACCTGTTTTGTTTATCCTGTTATACTTCACATTCTCCTTCTTCTTTAGTCTTGGCTTCCGAGATGCATTGCAAAGGCTTGCATTGGGGGGAGAAGTATGCATGGAGCTAATTCACTCTGTGTCGTTGAACTGATTCCCATGGGAAAGGCATCGCAAGGTAGTGGTAAAGTGTCCAGTAGGGAAAACAGTAAGCGTCAACGCAGGTTCAAATGTGACGTACTAAAAAACAAGGCACCATGTAAATTCGGAGATTGAGTGGGATTTTAGAAATGGACAAGATGAAAATTGAAATAAAGCCGAGGTAACAGAGAAAGGGGATAATCAGCCTAATGGGTGGGTGATGTGTAGAGCAGATATGGCTCGCAGTGCCACCTCCTTAACTGTGGCGGTGTGTTAACTAAATGAAGTGATTAAACTCATCCACTCCAAACACAATGCAAGTCCGCTTCACTATAAACTTACTTCATGAGGATCAGTAAAGGTGCATTACAGGGAATGGCGATTGAACAAACCTCTATATTTTGTGATGGGTTATGGGAAACACCTGGGGCAAAATTAAGAGGATTTTGAGTTGCCAGCAATGGTTAACGCTTTTGGTGAGGGCAATATTGCAGAAGAGTGGTTCCACACTTACATGCTTCAATCTTTGCCCTCCAGCTAGTCCTTCACCACGCATTCTCTCTCCACTCAAATCTCTTCTTACACACCACTGTGCATCTCCGTCCGATTTCATTATTATTCAAATAATCCACCACAGCAATGATGGCAAACACTTATCCTGACATTCTTCATGTTCGTTGATTTGTCCACTTAATCTATCAGTCGTTTAGTCACCTTGTCAAGCATCGGTGGCCACATCACGTCTGAATTCACCTCCTGATTAGCGACTGTCCATGAAGTTGCCGGCAAAGAGCCAATGTGAAATCACCACAACGTTTGGACTAGTGGCTTGTTTACGTAAAACCCTCTCCGCAAATTCATCCCATTCAGTTCACATGGTGTGGCCACAAACTCAACTTTAGCTTGTATCCTATTCAGACCGATATTTCTACTTTTTCGCACGAGTTCTATCCCCTGTCATTGCAAGAGCCATTGAAAGAGGAGAAACCGCTCCTTCAAATTATTGCAATATAGCGCCACTAGAAAGTAAATGCACATTTCGGAACCCCGACAGACAAGTCAGCATCAACTCATTATTACAAAACATCCTTTTGGCATTTCGTGATGGTGCTTATGCAAGTTCACCTCAACCCTTCCCAATGCATCAGCCGATCTGCAAGATTTTGGATTGGCAAGGAATTCGTTATCAGTCTGATGTGCGATTAGGGAGGGTTTTGCTGCTACTGGCAGAACGTAGTGAACTATCAGTCAAAAGTGAACCATTAGGAATCTCATTGCAAAGGCAAACCGACTCAGTTTCCTCTCATTTGCGTGGCTAAATCAACTCATCTGAAGATTTGCAACCAGATTCTTGGTAGACCAGTATATGGAGGATGGCAAATGGAGAGGTGGATGTTATCCAGTGATTGTTCAATGCCAAGAAAAGGTGACAGTCATCTCAGGACCGCCATGGATGACAGCGCGTGGACTGATCTGGCTCAGTGCATATGCGCACTGCTGCCTGCAGTCTCACCGTCACAACATGCCATTCAACTGCAGTATGTCACCACTCAAACACTGGGCTTGACTTGATTCTCCCTTGGGCACACCTTATCGGTGTGTGTAGCACACCATTAATCTAAATAGCAGCCACTGATCTCCCGTCTGCCGACTGCACTTCATCGTCACTAGCACTATTCTTCCCAATTTGGAGATGGATATCGTGGGAGACCGGGTTTTCTAAATGCTGGCAATGCTGACATGCTGCATCTGGTGCGACATGTAAGAACTCATAGCAGTCTCATTAATCGCAAATGGGAAGGATGAACTACAATGTGATGGTGTTTATGTAGGTGTGATCGTAAGTAACAATGAGATTGCTATCTGTAGGGAATCAATTTGAGAGATTGAGGGGTAAGAAGTGGACAGCACCTGAGGAGGTATACAAAGAGGTGGTCCAAATTTAGGCAAATCTCCCACTGATGGAATGAGGAATTGATGGTGTATGAATGCATGCGTTGTGAGGGGCATGTTTTCAGATTTTCTGATTCGCCTGAACCGAAGGAAGCAGCCCCATTGTTGGTCGCAAGTTACCGAATACCACACGAAATGCAAGAGGAGATTGTGCTTCCTTTTTAATGAGCTGCAGTCATTTCGCCAAGTAGACATATCCCATCTTCTCTCCACCAAATGCAACCGACATTGGACTGCACGAGGGCTACAATTAGCTTGTAGATGGCAGAGTGAAGAGAGCGATGTGGAATTAGTGTGTTCATGGACTGATACATTTCTGTGTTTAATGATACTCGCCAACGAGTGACCGTATTTCATGCGTTCTTGCACGTTGCAACGAGTCAATGCAGCTAGCTGTGCTGAATACTGCACCAACTTCTTCATAACCTGCGAAATGAACTCAATACCTTCGCCCTTAACATGAGTCTGTCCGTCAAGCATCCTGTGCATACGACTGCTAGCATCTACTTCATCATCTCACATGCATACCACTCTCAACTACTCACATGAAATGTCGTGGAGAGGAGTAGATCCACGATGGTGGGCAAAAGTGCTGCAGTGGCAAGGCAGCTCCCTCTCTAAAAACTCAAGATGTGTGTGCTTCAAGATGGACAGCCAGCACTAGATGCACTACCAAAAATCTGTGCTTTGTGGGCATGTTTATATGCAATCCTGCTTCCTCTGGTAATGATAAATGATTGAATAATGCAAGAAGACTGAGTTGTTTTATAGATGAAAGGCACGACATACTACCGATTGATAAAAAGTAGTCTTATTAATGAAGAAAGGGAGTCATTGCAATGAGTCGGCGTAAAATACCGTGTAGAGTGGGTAGAGTTTAGGTCATTTGCCGGTGTCTACTATGCAAGCACCCAGGACCGTAAATTCTCCTAAGCATGAGGAGACTTAAGATTTAAAAATATTTGCTTTGGAGGCAATTCTGTGGTGCTTAATAGATGGAAGGCAGAAAGTGAGTAGTGGAAAAATTTAGTAATATTTGGGATAATATGTACATATTTGTAGAACAGGATCCCAAGCAAGCACTGTACTAAGATGAACTTAGTGGACTTTAATGTGTACATCTCAAAATTGATCGTTGACAGGATTTTCAAAGTCATTGTCGTAAAATTGTTGCATTTTGTAGGTAGGAGCATTATGATAACACAATGAAGTGGAAGTGAGCGTTCGTCCAAACCTATGGAGCAGTTAATTACCTCTCTCCCTAATTGTAATTAGAGCTTAAATTTGGCTAGGCTCTTGAATTACTGCCACTATTTGAGTGGAAGAAGGTGGTAAGGATTTATCAACTATCGGCCAAAAGTAGACGTGGAAGTTGATAGAGACCAGTACTACACAAGGCACGGAAACGTCGAAGGCTTTGCCTGTGGGGCCGGTGAAATACTGGCATTAGACGCATGAAGGAGGGCCTCCAATTGTGTAGCATATTGCCTCAGCCGATGCTTAAATCGGAGGAGGAAAAGCAGACAGAGAGACGGACAGAAAGGGGGGCAGGTGGGCAGCCAGCAACGACCATTTTTTTCTACACTTCAGGCAGAAGTGAGTGACGATAGCAAAGCAGTAGTGACAACCCCAGTGTTTGCATCACTCAACCGACGGTGGGTGTACCGTTTGGCAGAAACAGGAGAAACTATTCCGGTTGTGTTCATTCTATGCACAAGTCACCCTATCATTCCAATTGCACTGCAGCTGCTGCAAGCTATGTGAACACCTCCTTGCTCTTGGAAACATACCTTCCAATTGGTGCGTGCTGCTATGTCGAGCAGAGTGCGGACACTGCTGTCTCATCTCTTCTTCATCGCATATGCACGTTGCTGCTTCATGCCAGCACTAGGTCCGAGTGAAGTGAGTAGACTGCAAAGAAGTCGAAGGATGTTCTGAAAACACTAAAAGCATTTTGCAATGCTTCACACACTGCAGCAATCTACAATGCTCTGTGGATTTCTTGTTATGCATTTACCCCAATAAATGGGCGTAATTGGAAGCAGCAGGAAGTGACCAGGCGTAGCGCCATTTGTAGGCAGCTGGCACTTAAATGAAATGTTGCATTAAGCCCATCAACAAGGAGAGGATAGTGGATAAAGTGATTTGAAGGAGGGTTAACCGAAAGAAAACATACTCAGATCAGCGTGCGACATAGGGTACGAATACCTTTCTAGTGGATTTGCTTGGTCTTTACCAAATGAAGCATGCATGAGAACGAGCCGTTCATTCGCCGATTCTTTGTAAGCGCCTCTTTGTAACCACCTCTTTGTGCTTTCCTGTTGCAAAAGTCGTTGGCTATCCAGCCTAGCCTTTGTTGCCCTCCTGCTAACCACATGCCTCCATTCCCCTATTGCTAGACGCGCAGCACTCCATCCTCAAGGCGAATGCTCGCTTTGGCTGTTTGAGCACGAAGCACTGCATGTGGATATGTGCTCTGCTGTTATTGCTGCAGTAGGCTGTCATGCCGCCTTCATGCCGTGCAACTGAACAGTTTGCAGGCAGAGCATTCAGCATCAGCAAGTGCTTAGACAAGTTGTTGCAGTCTAGTTTCAAGTTGCCCTTCTGACTCTGCGGCTGTGAATTCATCGCAGCCAACTTTATAAGCACTGCACACTAGAGGTAAATCCACACGCACTGGCACAGAAGCAATGTCATTAATATCCCATGCTTTCATGCCGTTGTGTTATTTGTGCAGATGAATTAGAGGATGGGATGATGCTCTTTGCGCCAACGAGCTGCAAAGATTGGTTTGGACCTGTTTTGTTTATCCTGTTATACTTCACATTCTCCTTCTTCTTTAGTCTTGGCTTCCGAGATGCATTGCAAAGGCTTGCATTGGGGGGAGAAGTATGCATGGAGCTAATTCACTCTGTGTCGTTGAACTGATTCCCATGGGAAAGGCATCGCAAGGTAGTGGTAAAGTGTCCAGTAGGGAAAACAGTAAGCGTCAACGCAGGTTCAAATGTGACGTACTAAAAAACAAGGCACCATGTAAATTCGGAGATTGAGTGGGATTTTAGAAATGGACAAGATGAAAATTGAAATAAAGCCGAGGTAACAGAGAAAGGGGATAATCAGCCTAATGGGTGGGTGATGTGTAGAGCAGATATGGCTCGCAGTGCCACCTCCTTAACTGTGGCGGTGTGTTAACTAAATGAAGTGATTAAACTCATCCACTCCAAACACAATGCAAGTCCGCTTCACTATAAACTTACTTCATGAGGATCAGTAAAGGTGCATTACAGGGAATGGCGATTGAACAAACCTCTATATTTTGTGATGGGTTATGGGAAACACCTGGGGCAAAATTAAGAGGATTTTGAGTTGCCAGCAATGGTTAACGCTTTTGGTGAGGGCAATATTGCAGAAGAGTGGTTCCACACTTACATGCTTCAATCTTTGCCCTCCAGCTAGTCCTTCACCACGCATTCTCTCTCCACTCAAATCTCTTCTTACACACCACTGTGCATCTCCGTCCGATTTCATTATTATTCAAATAATCCACCACAGCAATGATGGCAAACACTTATCCTGACATTCTTCATGTTCGTTGATTTGTCCACTTAATCTATCAGTCGTTTAGTCACCTTGTCAAGCATCGGTGGCCACATCACGTCTGAATTCACCTCCTGATTAGCGACTGTCCATGAAGTTGCCGGCAAAGAGCCAATGTGAAATCACCACAACGTTTGGACTAGTGGCTTGTTTACGTAAAACCCTCTCCGCAAATTCATCCCATTCAGTTCACATGGTGTGGCCACAAACTCAACTTTAGCTTGTATCCTATTCAGACCGATATTTCTACTTTTTCGCACGAGTTCTATCCCCTGTCATTGCAAGAGCCATTGAAAGAGGAGAAACCGCTCCTTCAAATTATTGCAATATAGCGCCACTAGAAAGTAAATGCACATTTCGGAACCCCGACAGACAAGTCAGCATCAACTCATTATTACAAAACATCCTTTTGGCATTTCGTGATGGTGCTTATGCAAGTTCACCTCAACCCTTCCCAATGCATCAGCCGATCTGCAAGATTTTGGATTGGCAAGGAATTCGTTATCAGTCTGATGTGCGATTAGGGAGGGTTTTGCTGCTACTGGCAGAACGTAGTGAACTATCAGTCAAAAGTGAACCATTAGGAATCTCATTGCAAAGGCAAACCGACTCAGTTTCCTCTCATTTGCGTGGCTAAATCAACTCATCTGAAGATTTGCAACCAGATTCTTGGTAGACCAGTATATGGAGGATGGCAAATGGAGAGGTGGATGTTATCCAGTGATTGTTCAATGCCAAGAAAAGGTGACAGTCATCTCAGGACCGCCATGGATGACAGCGCGTGGACTGATCTGGCTCAGTGCATATGCGCACTGCTGCCTGCAGTCTCACCGTCACAACATGCCATTCAACTGCAGTATGTCACCACTCAAACACTGGGCTTGACTTGATTCTCCCTTGGGCACACCTTATCGGTGTGTGTAGCACACCATTAATCTAAATAGCAGCCACTGATCTCCCGTCTGCCGACTGCACTTCATCGTCACTAGCACTATTCTTCCCAATTTGGAGATGGATATCGTGGGAGACCGGGTTTTCTAAATGCTGGCAATGCTGACATGCTGCATCTGGTGCGACATGTAAGAACTCATAGCAGTCTCATTAATCGCAAATGGGAAGGATGAACTACAATGTGATGGTGTTTATGTAGGTGTGATCGTAAGTAACAATGAGATTGCTATCTGTAGGGAATCAATTTGAGAGATTGAGGGGTAAGAAGTGGACAGCACCTGAGGAGGTATACAAAGAGGTGGTCCAAATTTAGGCAAATCTCCCACTGATGGAATGAGGAATTGATGGTGTATGAATGCATGCGTTGTGAGGGGCATGTTTTCAGATTTTCTGATTCGCCTGAACCGAAGGAAGCAGCCCCATTGTTGGTCGCAAGTTACCGAATACCACACGAAATGCAAGAGGAGATTGTGCTTCCTTTTTAATGAGCTGCAGTCATTTCGCCAAGTAGACATATCCCATCTTCTCTCCACCAAATGCAACCGACATTGGACTGCACGAGGGCTACAATTAGCTTGTAGATGGCAGAGTGAAGAGAGCGATGTGGAATTAGTGTGTTCATGGACTGATACATTTCTGTGTTTAATGATACTCGCCAACGAGTGACCGTATTTCATGCGTTCTTGCACGTTGCAACGAGTCAATGCAGCTAGCTGTGCTGAATACTGCACCAACTTCTTCATAACCTGCGAAATGAACTCAATACCTTCGCCCTTAACATGAGTCTGTCCGTCAAGCATCCTGTGCATACGACTGCTAGCATCTACTTCATCATCTCACATGCATACCACTCTCAACTACTCACATGAAATGTCGTGGAGAGGAGTAGATCCACGATGGTGGGCAAAAGTGCTGCAGTGGCAAGGCAGCTCCCTCTCTAAAAACTCAAGATGTGTGTGCTTCAAGATGGACAGCCAGCACTAGATGCACTACCAAGGTTAACGAATAACCCGCCTACAGTCAGCTCTCAGCACAAAGCAGAACGAGATGCTATTTTGTGGATCTACAATCCATTCCCTCCCTTATCATCCTCACTTCGTCGTGCATGTGCTGCCATTTGTAGAAA
>NW_020170511.1:195984-207403 GCF_000524195.1 Echinococcus granulosus | reverse complement strand
GCATGACATTTTACCAGTTTCTGGCAACTGTGCATTGTCCCTACTCGGTTCATGCCCTCCGCTATGTAACCAACTTTGGAAACTACGAACACACAAAGCGGTGTTGACGAATAACGTTTATGTAGGCATCAGCAGTCACAAGCATCCATTACCACATGTGTGGGGTTTCAAGTAGAGAGGGAGTGGGAGGAATGGCACAAACAGAGAAGCATATCCCACCGTGCCACCTGACGGCCTTTTTGAATGGTCCGACTTGACGAGTGGAACAGGACTGCTGCAAAGTCGATTTGCTTTGGGGCGACTCCATAATGCGCTGGAGTCACGCACTGGAGTGAAGGTGGGTGACAAAACGAAATAATTGCAACCTGAAAAACAAAAGAATTTACAGGTATCCTGCCATCTTGACTTGCAATTGGAGCTGACAAACTTCCTGTGCTTTCGTCAGGGTGACTAGAAGCATGTGTTGCTGTGGCGACCTTCGACACTTTGACTTCTTACCTGCATTGCAAGACATCAATTGTGTCCACCATGGTTTGGGAACTTGAGGAACTTCTTTTAGATGTAAGTCACGTGAGCGAGTACTTTGCCCATGGGACAAGTGGAGGTGGCACAAGGGCATTTGACCTGGCAGAACTTGAGCAGTTCGCTTTCTCATCCCAAAGTGCATCACCTATTGGCATTCACATTGGTCTTCGTTCGGCCAAGTCGTTGTAAAGCAACTGTCGGATTTCAAAGGAATCCAGCGGCCCAGACTCATTTCATCCAGAGTACTTCATTTGACCTCAAGGAACACACGACTGCCAGATATATTCAACCAACAGCTTCCTAATGAAGGCCAAACGGATGACCGCTTACAGCAGACTGTCTTGCATTTTACAGCATTGGCACACTAAGCAACCCCAATACACAAGATCTGAAGGCTGAATGTGTAAAGCAGCTAGAAAGAAGAAAGTTTGTCATTAACGCAGTAATACTTACATGAAAGACGACCACGTCATGGGGGAAACAGACCCATGTAGTGAAGGGACAACGCCAGTGGAGGCTATTTACCCGAGTTGACTTGCTCACTCCCTTCCACAGTCAAGTCTCTGCCTCCACGATGCAACACAGTCATCACGAGTGCCTTCGAGGCGAATGGGCCACCGCAGTCATATAGACAGCCTGCTCAACTGCTCAAGTTCTCCTTACTTGCCTCCTCTTCACTAGCCTCATCACTCAATCCTTGGCAGCTCAGTTATTTGTTTCCTGTGCTAGGCAAAGCCGTGCTCGAACTAGACTTGTGTTGATCTGGCAATGGCGCAATCGACGACAGAGCCAAATACTCCAGGGCTTGGTCCTTGAGGAGGCAAATGGACTCACCCCTCCCTAATAGTCCCAATCAACTGCCTCTTCTGTCATGTGATGGAACAATGACATGCATGAAGCAAAGTGAATATGCCATCTAGATCGACACAAATACCTCTGTCCGCTGCAAATGATTCCTTTGCCACATTGATGGCAATGCTGCAGGATGTGTGAAACCGACAAGTGGTAGCGTGGTACACGCACAATCGCAAACATCACCCACACACAACTACCACTGATCACGTGCGAGGCCATGAAGACACATCTGGCACCTCTCATATCATCAGCAGCCTGTACCAGGAGATTTTGTCTTTTGTCGTCTAAGTGATCTCCAATGACATTGCAATGCTGACCCCCTTGCAACATCCAACATAATCGAACAACTAGAAGCCTTCCAATACCCAATAACCATCAACTGGCTCGAGCATACCAAATCATTATTACCAAGTTCCTTCCTCCATTTTTTCCAACTACTCGTATTGACGAAAGCTCTACCTCCTCCACCATCATCGAGATGCGTCTACAGCGATTCCCTTTCCACTACATCCTCTGTATCATGAAAAGCAAAATGGGATGATCAAGGCGAAGGAGTCGTACACACTGACAACAACGCAGCATGGAGTAGAAGGCTGACAAACAGGGCAACTACAACTGGTGACCAACATCTAGACTTTGGTGAGGATCACAGCTGTTTTCAAGCACAACCACCCCCACAGCTGTCATGGCTGTCAGTTCATACACGTGTCACATCGAAATCAGTCCTTTCGTGCGTGGTCTCCCTAGGTGTCCAGCTGTTTGAGCGTACGTGAATGACAATCGAAACGCGAAGACTGTCAGTTAAGCACGAACCACGCGGCCGACTGTGACGATGCTCCACGGGGTAGGGGTTGGTGTGAGGCGTAATGGTCCAGATCCTCACTATCACTAGCCTACATCACACGTTTCATGAAAGCCAACTTTCCTATCTTCTTCAACATCGCCAACTTTGAATTTGAACCGTCACAAATGCCACCACGCCAAGCTGAACTCAGCATATTCTCTAGGTGCCGGTTGGTAGGAAAACGAAGCATTTAAACAAGAAGCGTGCAAAATGATTGAAATTTAGGGGCGCCTATGGGCGTGAGTGTTGTTTATGAAAGAAAGGTTAAATTTTTAGAAATTGAAAAGAAAAATAATGCAGTGATTTCGAATGATGCAGAACAAATGAGTGGGAGGAGAACTTGGACTTACCAATCAACGTTGCCTGAATGCATTTGAAAATGAACTTATGCAGGTAGGTCGGAGTGAATGCACCGCAACAAAATAATCTTGCCCTGGAAATGACCCTCCACTCACAACTCGCCTTTTCATCCCAGACCGTCTGACCATTTGAAATGGAGCATGTCAGATGTTCAGTCCAATGCGGCAGCCTCATTGTCGGTCCCGTATTGGAGGAGGGTTTCACCACCTGCCCACTTGAATGGGAGCTTCCCACGGGTCGAATTTGAGGCCGCATTCACTTAAAAGTGGACTTCCGGCAACGATGCAACGACGAGTGGGGCATGTGAGCATAAGAGAGGAAATGCAGGCAGCTGGGTAGCTGCAAGTGTGTGGGATGTGAGGGCGTGGTGTGATTACCAAGTTAAAATATAATCAAGGTAGTTGCAGACACAGACAATGCGGTGTTTATGTATTTGTTGAGCACACACGTCCTTGTGCTACATTGACTTCTTCACCTCTCAGACGTCGTCCGCATTGCTGCCTGTGGAATTCCCTCTCCAACAGTCATCTCCAATGACCTAAACACGTTTCCTCAACACGTGCACACGAAATTTGGGCGTTGCTAAGGCTGTGCATGCGAATACTCCCTTGCAGCATACCGTCAGGATTGGATTTGCTCGGCTCGCCAACATTTGTGCAAAGCCTTTCACCATGTGGACTGATGGTGCAGGGACAGCCTTCTTCGCCATGGAAGAAGTGATGCCGCAAATGCTTGGGACATGTCCGAGACATTCGCAAACTATTAACTTGTGTACCTCGGCAACTACCATGGTGGCAACCACTCCAACACGATAGACACATTGCCATGAGGACAATGCAAGCTTTCCACCTCATCACAAAAGCACGCAACCATGACGTAAATGGGACTCCCACAAGAGAACTATTGCCACACATCAACCTTGACGCTCACAGCCTCCCCACTGCTGTATGGAAACAAAAGACAGATCCACACAATGAGAATATGCTTTTATTTATGGAGATACCCATTTAACCACCAGTGAAGTGAATACAAGACATTTAGTTGTGTTATCTTAGAGAGGATCATCTCCCTCTGCCAACTGCAGGAATTCCTCCGTGCTCATAGTAGGAACGTTCGATGGCCTCCTACTGACTGCACTTTTCCTACCTGGAATCATTGATGTATTAACACTGCTTGTACTCGCTAAAATAAACGGTAAATGTACAACACAAATGTGACTCCGTCTTACGTCTGTCGGGTGTTCGGAACACATCTGCTGAAGCACATTCTGTGGGCCGCGAAGGGGTGTGTGGTTCTTCCCGTTCCCTGACTGCCTCACCTTCTAACTCTGATTGAATGTAGTTGAGGAAATACCATCGACAGTGAAACTTACGTTGCACAGGTGCTGTGGAATGCCACTGTGTGTCAGTGATGGTATGAAGTGGTGATGGGGCTTGAGCTTCTCCTACAGTCGCTGATGAATGTTGCTTGTGTTCTTCCAATTCCTTGACTGCTTTACCTTCTAACTCTGATTGAATGTAGTTGAGGAAATACCATCGACAGTAAAACTTACGTTGCACAGATGCTGTGGAATACTGCTGTGTGTCAGTGGTGGTATGAAGTGGTGAAGGGGCTTGCGCTCCTCCCACAGTCACCGATGACTGCTGCTTCTGTTCTGAAGTCAAACGTGAGTCGCTCATTTTGTGAGAGATTTTAGACTTTGCTCCGCAATTTGCGTAGAATTAGTCAAACTATAGATGGAGACGATAAGAATGTCATTTGACTGACTTAATGCTGGAGTCTGTAAGCTGTGCTTGGAGGGGAAATGAGTTTGTCAACAGTACACGTCGACAAAGCGTGTTGATTTGAACCACGGTTGCCGCTATGGTACCACGTACTAAAACACTGCCATATTGTCAATTATTGCCTCTCACAATTTCTAGGCGCATATGCACTTGAAACACAAATAAAAGGCCATCTTCAAATAAATTCAATTGCCTCCTTCACTTGGATTCGGGTCCGTGCAAACAACCTGTTCATGAGATAATTTCACTGGCAAAATATCCTCACCTTTCCATTTGCGTCCAATGCAGGCATCTCTCAATGTTGCCACTGTTTGACGTTCCTGTGTGTTTCTCGTGTTGCAGAACGTCACCACCATATTTGCGCGCCATATTTGTTCCAATTCACGGACTGCGGCATTCATCGATTACCTATAATTGATTGGATCATTGCTCTGCTCACTGACTCATCTGCCTCGTCAATTCTTCTGTCAGCACGGAGTGTGAGTGCATTCCTCGCCAAAGTGAGGGCAAATGACTCAGCACTTTGTGGGGAGTGATGCCACTTGAAATGACTGTTTCCTTCAGGTCGCGGAAGTAATCACCCCTCGCATTGCATGTCTTCTCCGTGGAAATGGGGTGGGCAAATGAAGCGTTGTCATGTGGAGCAGGCGGGAAAGCATCAAGCACATTGGCATTGCTTCAATATGGTTGCCGGTTAATCAGAGAGCATGGTGGGTTGTTGGTGTGAGACACAACAACATTGGCTCAATGACAAGTCCTCAAGCAGTGGACGATACATTTGTTGTTTCGCGTTGGCTGCATTCACTTCATTTCCACCTTGCTGCTATTGTTTGGATTTGGGGTTTCGTGGGAACAATTTATCTGCTGTGTGGTCTCACACAGGTCTCTGAGTCGACCATCCTGCATCAGGCGTGACACGAATGAGTGTTCACGGAAAGGATGCTGCAGCATGAGTCAGGAACTACCACCGTCGACGTCCTTGTCACCATACAGACATGCGACCGCCTTCGAACCATCTACACATCTCCAACATCCTGTTCTTGTGCAAATGAGCGTTCCTTAAATATAACTTGCCGTATTCGGAGCCTTCTCATCTGTCTGTATTTGCTGTTTGGATGCTGCTTCATGGCGTTGCATGAATACCGCTTGATCTGCCCATCCACACTCATCGGTTTAGCTCGATTGCCGTTTGTGTAGGATGCCAGCTACCTCTGTTCAGCGCAACTCTTCTGTTTTGCATCCAAAGCATCACTTTCAAACCATCATCCTTTGTTGAACCTTCCTGTATCTTGTCGCCCACAAATAGACATCCTCTTACCCAGGTTTGGCAATTGGCTTGGCTGCAGTGTGCTGGAATCAGCAAACACTCTCCTGATATTAGTAGCGAGTGGGCTGGTGGTGAAGCCCACTAGACAGAAGAATGAAAGTGTTGAGAGGGATTGGCCCGTAATGCAATGCCATCCACCTCCGAATCGAGGTCCTCCTGCCATGTTTAGAATACTCATCCCTGCCTTGCTACTGCGATGACGACAAAGGAGTAAGTATTGTCACTTTGTAGGGAGTCAGCACAATGAATGAACGAATAGGGGAAGAATGCTTGAACAGCAGTAAGTAGGAGCAGTAGGGATATGAAGATGGAATAATTGATGAATTGGTGGTGAATAGGAGAGGGAAGGTCATGCAACAGCTGCTGCGCCATTGTATTGTGATGACTTTGTCCTCCTGCTATCACGCGGACGTCCTCGAATCCTGCATGGAAAGGTATCGACGGGTAGGGCTCTCGTGACTTCAGCCCCACCATCAGAGTTGATGCAGCCACATCAACAGATAATCCGGATTGGGGAGAGATTCAGGCAAACACTAGATTGGAACGCGAACACGGAATTAAGCAGAGTGCGTGCAAGTGGTGGACAAATTGTGCCACTGGTGGTCAGAATGCTGAGACTGCGACAACTGCACAGCTTTATCAAGAAAGTGCTACTGTTGAATAGATGGACTGAGGGAAAGCAACGCCTACACTGGCATTGACAGCATGGCGCATTCAGAACCTGTTCTCAACAGAGCCAGTCGAGAGAGGACTCTACAGATCTTGTCTTGGCTTCTGACTGCAGTGATGCGTCAAATGCAACGCTGGAGGATGCAGGAGTAGTGGAACGAATGCTCTATGGGGTGTCACATTACTTATGCTGAAATGATTCTCACTGTCACAACAAGGTGAGTTGGAATTTACCACAGAGCATTGTCTTCTTACCTGACTTTGCTGGCCCTGTTACCTCGTGGCCTTCGCAGAGCACGAATACGGTCACACCTGGCAATCAATCTGTGAATGAGGCTTCAAATACAGTGGCAAACCTTCGAAGATGAGTGCTAAGTGGGTATGGACAAAGGGAATCCACCAGCGTGTAGGCCAGCACGTGGCTGCCGTGTGTTGGCGGCATGTGATTTGACGGAAGATCCCACTGTCTGCGATCTACTCGTAAGACAGACGCGCCTATTGGTGGTATCCTCCTCCTACGCACTCCCTGTATCACAAAAAGACACATCCGAGTTGCAGATTTGAACAATCCCCCAAAATTTCTGTCCAGTCATCTGCTACTCAGTTACCCAGAAATTCTCCCTCTTCGCCGAAACAGCAACGTGCCTCCCACATTTCCACTTCTCTTCGTTTAACATATTGTTTGGATTTACTTGTGCGTCAGCAAATACTCTGAGCGGGTTGGTGGAAACTCACCACGAAAACTGGCTTTTGAAGACGAGCCGAGGTGGGAAGTAGATTTGTTGGCAATGGAATGCTGTAAATTCGCAACCACCTGTCTCACCTATTGCATAAATCGACCCTGGAAGTGCTTCTGCCATTCCAGAGTGATGCAACCTAAGGTGTGGTTTAATAATTGTAAATAAGAGATTGTTGGAATAATACAGCTTTGTCCTGACCCCATGTTGTATGATGTTGCAGTGTCGTTAACGGAGTGGTCACGATGTTTTGATGTCATGGCGATGACTGGAGAGCCACCAATATTTAAGCCTGCCATCGTATACCCCTGACACAGTTTCCAGGGCCGTTGGCGAAGAAGTGGTGATGACATCGCGACTATCCACTGGAGTGGATGTAAGTGTTTGCTTCAAAGGCAAACTGCGATGCAAACCGGCCATATTACATGGCTTTATGGCAGGTATTTGTGTAGAAGTGCCGAATTGTGGGTGAGGGTGGATTTGAAGGAGTTCATTTGCAAAGTAAATACGGTGCATATTTGCCTAGGTAAGCATTGAAAGTCTGTCTGGATGGGACAGGTCATGTTGCTTAGCTCCAATCCCAACTGCCCTAGCAGAGTATGAACACTGCTGCAAATGCTTCCAAATCCAAAATGGAATAGGAAAACATGCGAACGGAGAGGTGAAGGAAGTGTGAGTTGGTGATTGCTCCCAAGCCTAATAACGCCGACACTTGAGGTGCTCTAATCCTCATACCATCTGTAAAGACACTTTACCACTTTGACGCATTTTTCATAGAAGGCTTTCCTCTGATTGGAAGAGTTGACATTGGAAATGGCTTCGAGGACATTATTGTGGCGAACGACTCAGGGCATTCGAAGTCATTTGCGTACTCTTCACTTGCATACCTCGGAAACATCTAATATTGCACCCTAGCATATCATGCACTGCATTTCCATGCACCGAGTTCTCTTGGAACTGTTGACTCACGACCGTCACAGTCGTGGTGGCAGCCTCAACTCTCCACCCAACCGCCGAAGCCCCTGACTTTGACACATGGGAATGCGTAAAGAGGAGGTCTATAAAGCATTAACCACGAGGTCGAATATTTTTCTGCATTTCAAATAAAAGTGTACATGATTTCAGACAATGAGAATATCCCTTCATCTACGATGGATCAAGGCTGACTTTATTGGGGAGAGTAGAGGTGTTGATTGAGTGTACTTCGTGGAGGATCATTTCCGTCGTCAGTCCAAATGTGGCAAAATGCGGTTGCGTTGAGGATTTATAGTCGACGACGACGTCGAAAAATTCAGCAGATGGAGTAATTTACGAAGTTGGCTGGAATGAATTTGCTGTGCTAGGTGGGCAATTACTGTAGCGATGCACACTGACGAGACTGCCCCACTGAATGTGCGGCAGTCAGTGGACGAGCACGAAGCCGAGTGGAGGGGGGAAGTAAACGCACCTATAATGGACCACTTTGGCATGCTGGACTGCTTCACGGCGTAGTGCTTGGGTTGTATAGCAAGTGCTATAAGACGTGCGAATTTGGATGCAGCGTTCCAACGATCACACAGAAGTGTTGGAGGGCGGAATTGTGAGGCGGTTACTTCGCTTGATAAACGAACGACCAAGACTGAAAGGTGTTCTGCAGCAATGTTGTTGAGCCAAAGGCACTGGGACGAGGGGATGTCGTTTCTACAAATAAGGAATGCAAAACACCACACTGACTGCAATCCCGCATTCGGTGGCACTTCGTCGTTCACACAACTCAGTGGCGATGATTTGGAGATATCCAATCTCCAATGCCTGTGTGAGCGTTTTTATTAGCCTCTATTAAGTAGGGCAATCTTTGGTGCTGCAAAGGTGCCTCCCTCACAGCTGTCAAATGCTCCCTTCAATGCCTTGCTTGACAAATCACAGACTTACTGCAAACAGTGGATGCAACGTCAAGAACGGCGTGATCGGAGGTGATTACATCCACCTTGGAAAAGTGGCTGTCAGATGTATGGATCCCGAGAAGCGATGACGTAGGTTTCTCCCAAAAGCCCTCTGCCACTCAGCTATCTCCTCCATACTCATTTGCTCCACCAAGATTTAGAGGAAAGTCTTATGAACCTGCTTAGGGAAGAGTTTGTGTTTATTTTGCACTTGTCATGTTAGTGAACATCGTCTCAAGATTTGCCACGTTCATCATGTAGCTGGCTAACTTTTGCCGGCTTCATTGTATGAGCGAGCACCCTCCACCAACACTAATTGGGCCTGCCGGTCCAAATGTACATGGATGGCTGAGAGATACTAAAAGAAGGGAAAAACTCCATCCTACTCGGAGAGAGATTTGGCCTGAGTTGGCATCCTGTCGAAATTCACTAATGATCTGATCGCTTGTTTCTGTGATCTGAGCATTTCTTCTGCCTTATTTACTCCAATAACCAGCTCTGCATGACAGTAGGTGCCTGTCTAGCAATTCGGCTATTCGACGAGCTATTTTGGATCAGAAAATGAATGCATTTTACTCTTCTGAGAATCAAGTTAATAGGCAGAAACAAATAATGCATTTGAGTTTGGCATTAGTAGTGAGTTCTGAGCAATCTCCTTAATAGATCCGAATACAATGGCAGGTTGGTATCACAGCCTTTCACAGGTGAACGATTCGCCTGAAGTAACGCACCCCCATGAACTTGTTTGGATTTCCGCTTTTCAGCTCTTTACTCAGGGGGAAAAAGGAGGTGACTATTGAATCAGTCTGTAACAGGTGATCCAAGTCAGTTGTATGGAATATTCAAACTCATTCAGCGATGCGTCTGATGCTGACCACATTTTACTCCGTTGGAGCAGGTAGACAATGCACTTCAGGCAAACAACATGTTGAATGTCAGATCTCAACACGGCAATGGGATGATGTTCTCTGTGGTGTCTGCTTCTGCACAGAGGATTTTAAGCATCAGTCTGCTCTTTGCATAGTGCCTTCCAACTTTACTTGTTGTGGAATAGCAGCCAGGTTGTTGGCTCTCTCGTTGATGTAAGTCTCGGCTATGGGTGACATTGTGGCAGGACCGATACAAACACCTAATCCAGTCAAGTAGGAACAGTTTGCTGAGATTACGTGTCCAACGTAGAGACGAAGACGTAAACTTATTTAACTTGATAAGGAGTCTGGTAAGCAGTGACTCACCTTGTCTCGCCTCGACAATGCACGAGGTTCGCCTTCTCTCCTTCTCCAAGTTCAGGCATCAACAATTTCGTCTGTAATCTGCCATGCACACCCCTCGGTCCACACACACACACACACACACACACACACAAAGTGTATTTCCTCTGTAATGAGGCATTCACTGCCTTGGGAGTGTGATTCAGTGAGTCGGTCATCTGTCGGCAGCCACAACACCAACTCTACCTGCCACCAAAAGTCACACATAGATCAACTAACTGAGCACTCAGCAAGCGTCCTTGCAAACGACAGAATGGAAGAATGAAGAAGATGTCTGCCTTTAAAGCTTGTGACACATAATTGACTAAGTTTCACGACTTTCTTAGCTGATTCGAATTAAGATGGTTGGCTTTATCACCCATGCCAAACACCAATAGATCTCTATGGTACTTTGGCTTATTTGTAATTTTCGCCAATGCCTACATGTAGCAAAGGCGTCTTCCTAAAGGCCATTTTATCGTGGATTTCTCGTCAAGGTCCAACATTTGCGAACTGCTTCTGAGAAGCCAAGTTGTTCTGCTACTGCACCACTTTCAACTGCTTTGCAATGTGATAAGGAGGGCTCCGTGGCTTTGGAATCAAATTTAGGTTTATAGAACAGGCAACCCTATATCCTATCCAATAGCTATGACAATACGCAAATGTCAAAATGATAGGAGGATACAGCGGGAAGGAATCAAAAGCACCGGTGAGAGAATGATGCACATCTGTGCTTTGTGGGCATGTTTATATGCAATCCTGCTTCCTCTGTTAGTGATAAATGCTTGAATTATGCAAGAAGACTGAGCTGTTTTATAGATGAAAGGCACGACATACTACCGATTGAGAAAAAGTAGTCTATTGGTGAAGAAAGGGAGTCATTGCAGTGAGTCGGCGTAAAATACCGTGTAGAGTGGGTAGAGTTTAGGTCATTTGCCGGTGTCTACTATGCAAGCATCCAGGACCATGAATTCTCCTAAGCATGAGGAGACTTAAGATGCAAAGAAAATTTGCTTTGGAGGCATTTCTGTGGTGCTTAATAGATGGAAGGCAGAAAGTATCCACTATTGAGTATTTGCGATGCAGTGTATGTATAAACAACCAAACCATTGCCATGAGTGGTGGGAAAATGAAGTGAGTGTTTGC
>NW_020170511.1:187212-195884 GCF_000524195.1 Echinococcus granulosus | reverse complement strand
TCGGGTCACACTAGGTTTACTCTAAAAAATAAATAGTTTTGGTGAACTGTCGCACATTTGTGAGCCTTTAAAATGATTTGCATGCCAACAGATCACCTCAGTGGAGCATGCTGAAAGGTGCACGAAATATTTGTTCTTCAAACCCATTCTCAATTTAGCCTAATACATTTTGATTCTGTCGGTAATCCCTCGTCAAATTTATGCACTTTTACTGTACTTATCGGTCGTTATTTTTATGACTTTTATAGCAACTGAAGAACTCGTGACATGCACCGCAAATTATAACTTTTTTTTCTCCATTAGAGGAGAAAAAAAGCAGTTTGCAGTCAAAAAATAAACTAAGGAGTTCTTTTACACCGCGAAAACATAAGCAGCAAGAATAAAAATGCCAGTGACGCTTAAACGATAATGAGAGATCGGGCTGTGTTTTAAGACCCTGAAGAAGGCCTGTACTAGTTGCATTGTACGATCATTATTTTGGCATTCCGAACCCAAATATGTGAAAGGATAAAGCCGCAATTTGACTCAATATTGGCACTGCAGCACAGGGAGCACAACGGCATTGGTAAGTTGCTAAAATAAAATCACGCATTCTCAACTTTACCGCTTGTTTGCTATTTATTACGGCCACGGTTGCAGGTGCTGCAAAGTTTCGTCGGTTCCAGCTGCCTTACAGTGCTGAATTCTTTAATAATCAGCAAATGCAGCATTTATTCAACTACTTGTCCTTCCAGCTTGTCAGATCCATGCAGGTCGTGGATACCTTTTACAAGATGCTAAATTCCTGCAAAAATCGGGCCATTTCTAAGGTCGAAAACGGTTTCATCTTTCGAATAACGGACTCAAATGAATGATGAGTGGACTAAAACTGTGGCCAAGTCAAGATCTTTCTTAACATTGTCTTCAGCGCCTTGTTAAGTAAGCTGATTAAAACATTTGTGTTAACTCCTGTAAGCTAGTTTTTCAAATTCTGACATCAGCAGACCTCAATAATACGTTTTAAAAACCTTGTCTAAGGTGTATTCTGTGAAGATGTCTTTTCCACTAAAAGTTAACCCATTTACAACTCATTCTTTTAACAATTTTGAACCAGATTTCGCATTCTGATTAAACAACCTCCTTTTGTACAATTTTTAAGGCGCTTGACCCTACTTTAAAACAGTGCCTTATCAAGCCTTTTTTCCTTTGCCTTTACTTTTTACTTTGTGGTTGAATTTGTTGCACCACCTTTTTTGTAAAACAAGAAAATATTTCACAGGGGGTAGTAAATGCTCCAATAACATAGTCAATGAATCCCCTACCTCCAGATATTTTGCCGCCATTCTGGAAACACTTTCAGTTACCTTCGTCTTATCTCCGTTGCAATTCTTAACTGTATAGTTCATATGTGAATTCTAAATGCTAAATTTCAAGAAAAAGTGGTCATTATCCCTCTAAGCATAATAATTACGAGAGTGTAAAGGATGAGGGTGTAGAGGAGAGTAACGCAATATTTTTTCTCCCCAAAGTCCAAAATTTTAAATGCTGGGTGTTACAATGTCCTGTGAAACAAGAGTTTGGTCTTTATTTTCGACTAAATCTGCGTTCATTTTCATCGTGACGTTGTAAAGTCAGCTAAACTTACAGTGTGCATTTATATTATTTCTCCTGGATCGTGTAAAATGGTTTGTTTGGAAGGCGAATTTTGTGTCTTAGATAAGTGCTTGATCATCCTAACTTATTTCTATGTATTTTTTGCAAATAGAACCATGGAAATCAGCTCTCCTCCGCTACAGCTGCCATTTGTTTTAACAGACGCTAATTTATGGTACACAATGACCACTTTCATTTTTAATGACCGTAATCCTTGTTTCGCCACCCCTTTTTAGAATAAAATCTCCTACACGTCAAAAATGCAGCATATTTTAATAGAAAAAATCAAATCTTTTTCTCCTAAATGCGGTAGCTACATGTGACTCATCCAAACACGAAAATGCCTATACAACCTAAGCATTGAAGGCCTCAAATATTCCCACCAGTGAACTTTTGGTGATTAAACACCACCGACCTGTTGACGTAACCTTCTAGGATTCTCGACGCCACCCTTGCAATATGCCTGTTTATATGCCCATAAATGCTTAAAAGTGGTTTGACGGAAGGTTTTGGCTTATTTTTAGGAAATTTTGCACGATAGCTGAAGATATGCCATCATTAAGATCATAAAAGTGGAAATAAACCAAATTAGTCATTCTCAATTCTTCACCACTGCGTATGAATGCATTGTGAGTAAATCTGCAGGAAGCATTTGGCTTTTCCTTCCTTATGTGCTACACAAACATAACAAAGAAAGAAAGAAAAGGGAATAAATATTTTAGACATTTTTTCATAAATGAAAATAAAATGAGGTAAAGTGCATAATACCGCCGTTTTAAAAGGTGGGGAAAACATTATTTACTCACAAATGTAAAAAAATCTTGCATAATGCAATCTCGTTGATCTGCAAGTCCTTTGAATTTCATGTTCACCTGCGAAAGACACGGCCTTATTATGGGTTAGATTCGGGAGTTTGCAAAATTAAACTGAATAAAAAAAGAGATTTTCTTGCACCAGGGATCTTTTAAATTGCAAATTTATTTTCATTGTAGTGAGGAAATGAAAGGGAAGTGCAGATAGACATGTTGTGTGCGGAAATACTCAAAAAATCAAAACCACATAAGCAGACATGTAGCAGAATGGTAAACTAATAATTAGACCACTGCCATGCAGTATTCTCAGCCACAGCTACAAATTGGTGGACCTTGCACCCTCAAAAAAGGATTTCCTTGATTCCGCTCAAGGAAAGTAGACGCCTCTGCTAACAAAGCATTGGCAGATACCCCAATCACACACGTGGGATCCATTCCACTTTAATCCCCATTATTTAATAGGGCTGGTGGAGTCTACTGCATTTACAAATTGTTGCTTTAATCTAGCACAGTATTTAGGATGCCGACAATCTTGCTATTGAGCCTCCATGCATTCAAGCAAACATGCTATAAAAAGCTTTAGGTAAAAATAGAGGGCCGCTTGCTTCAAGCATACCCTGGATAGTCAGCCAACATTTCCATGGTTTCTCTTATGATGCATTAACAGTAATGCCTACACATGCAACCCCTTACATCTTCTCTATGCTGAATACTGTATGGTTTTTATCACTTTATCAAGGATCCTCACGCAGCGATGCTGACTTAGGAAGACTTCAACATGGCAATTTTTTTCTTAAAAACAAAATTTTACGACATCTATCTATAAAGCAAAGAGGCAAAGCAAATTCTAAAATGGAGCTAGAAGATGCCATTTTTGCATTACCGTAGCAATGAGAAATCGACACTAAAACGCTCAATGCCAGTGCTATCATTGGCGAACGCGTGACACCTCTATCAAAGACGGTATCATCTAGTCGGTAAAACTCACCGGTGAGATGGTCCTGCCAATGCCCACTGCGTTACAAAGGAAAGAAGGTGCTGCTGCATATCCTGCTTTGTAATTCTGTATCTTCCGTTTCTCGTAATTTTAGTGGGCTTGTTTACATGTTACATCGTCCTCAATCAATGCTCAGCTCAATTTGGGTGGGAAAAAAGCATACTTGCCTATTCGCGAACCGGTTCTTTGAAGTAGAATTATTAGATATTGTCTTATGTAAATTCATCAGTATTTTTTCCCACACTTAGGCTACTCCAACAATAACGACCTCTGGTCTACCGAATGCATATTAGTGCTACACTTCCAAGTTTTTCTCTTTTACCTACGATTTCCGATTTTTGGATCCAGAAGACTGGCTACAAGAAGACATCTCATATTGCGTAGCATGCAAGAATTAGCACATTGTGAAAGCTTTGTGAGGAGCAACAGTGTGTGCCTACCCGAAAATTAATGACATTCACGCAGACAGCTGGTTGATGCTCCATCGGAAAAATTATTATCAACAAGGTCTATCCAAACAAGACTGTATTTTACGAAAACTCACCCTCTGTGAGTAAAATTTCACTCTTCATTCCGAAGCATTCCATAAGACAAATAACAATCCTTCTTTGTCACTTGATGTCATCATAATTTAGGCATTTGGGTGAATATAATAATCTATGCGAATAATGTAGTTGTGGGTTTTATAAGTCACCTGCTTACGATTTGGGAACTTTTGGGACAATTCTTAAAGCCCTAAAATTACTCTTGGCGATTACTAAGCAGTTCGGGTTGGTCAGGCCTGTTGATGTTGAATTTCGTGTACTGTGAAAGGTCTTTGCTTTGGTGTGGACATTAGACCAAAGGTTTGGACTTTTGTAAGCACTGTTTTAGCACTCTACACCAAACAAGCAGGCAGATTTTAGGAACAAGTTGGGAATGCTTTACAAACATTAATTATCTTCAGTGCAGAGTATTCTTTCAATGTAAAAATGGATATCAGGCTTTTTAAAGACAGAATATCCGAATTACATGAAGGATAAATTGGTTCCATAAAAATTTAGAAAAGAGCAAGCATTTTATTGAAACAGTTTTTGCTTTGCTCAAATGTGCCTCCAGCATTGTGATAAACCAAAACTTGAATGGAATTGCAGGTGTATGAACTTAGACAACAAAAATTTTAATCCGTTTATTCTTCTAATTGTCACAGCAACCTCTATCTTAAGCTCAATATCACGCTCGTTGTAAATACGTAGTTAGATCGGACACTAGATGGACAGCGGCGTAGTCAATGTCACACGCTTGGAGACGTACTCTCTATCCCCATAGCTTTCCCGGAATAATAAAGTTTTTCTAAGACCAAGCAAAATGAACCATTCTAATATTTTTCCCTCAACATTAAATATACTCAAAGTGCGCTTTTAGGGGTGTGTACGCAAGTCAACTAAATGTGTGCAAATCTAAATGTTTACATCTAAACAATTTAGGCTGGTGTAAAAATTCATTTTAACCTGAATGTTAAGATCAGCTCAGATTTATTAAAGAACAAAAAACAGATTATTAGGAGGTTTTGAACTCTACTAGTTATTATTTAATTCCTTCATCCCTTCCCTTTTTCATGGCCAGTTCACTGAATCAGTCATGCAAGAACATGCCATAACAGAGCAGCCATAATCAAGCATAAACAAAGACCAGGAGAATTTGACTATGTATCCTTTTTTATGATATAGCGCAGTTACAATTCTTCTATCAGTGTTACCATGGGTAAAATATATGTGGAGCACTGGTAACGCATGACATGGGTAGAACCTCCAAGGCATTGTTCAGCACGGTATATGTCTTGGTCCCTCTAAAAAGCAAATATTTTTAAAAATTATGATTGATTTTGAAGTCCCGCGTAATATAAGTTACTCTTGGAGACTTGATCACGTTTGCACAGATCAACACCACCTCATGTGAATCGCGGTCACTTAAAAGTGGTGAACCGAATAGCAAGAGTTAAACTGGAATCGCGGGACGAAGATTTCTAAATTTTATAACTTAGGTATTCTCCGCTGTCCTTGCTCGTTTTATTTCATACAAAGTCGTTATTGGATTTCATTTGCTGTTTTGTTTATCCCTCAAGTAAGTACAATGAGTCGCCAACTAATTTTGCAGATTTTAGTCATCCATTTTATACTTACAGATCAACAGTATTTGTTAGCTAATTTTTCAGTCCTCTTATTACTACTTCACACATCAAATAGAAAGAAAAGTCGGTTCAACTTGGCTCTCTAAGAAATGGACCTTTGTAAATCCTTACTAAAGTGAGTCTTAGGCAATAAGATAATGGAGTAAGCGCTATGCACAGTCTAGCAGTGTGTCACGCAAGTCATGTATCCCACATCTGAAAGTTTCCCTCTTACCTAGAACACATAGCACCGTAGCAGTAGAGACAACGCACTTAGAAGTCCAGCATCAGTCGCACCAGAAGGTGCAAAACAAGGAGAGGTGAGCCTTATGCTTGCATTCAACCGACTAATTTTGCCTTACTAGGTCAGCTGGTGGCCATCACGTCCAAGTTAGGGGTCGGAGTCACTACAGGGGAATCTGAATATGTCGTTACAAGTGGGGTAATTTTCTGGTTTACCTTAAAGTGCTCTACTTGTCCGTTCTTCCACATAATCTGCCCCTTCCTGTTTTGTTCTCCAGATCAAGTTCTCAGGACGATGACGATGATTTGAATTATCACACACCCGATAAACGTAGGTTTCAGTGGAGTTAAGCTTCTTTATCTCTTCTATCAAAACATGTATATAAAAAAAAATAATTGGTATAATTTTAGCTGTTCCATGGAAAGACATACCTCCTAATGCCCCAAAAGCGGAGGCTAAGGAACTTCACATCCAATTAGACGCAGAAGCGGAAGAACTGATGTTGCGAAAAATGCATGACATCTGGAAGAGGCTTATGAAGAAACCAAATAGTGTCTGTAAATAAGTTCCAGCCTTGTGATAAAATAACATCTTTGAAAATTTTTTAACACTATAATGTGATAGGAGAATTTGCAGTGTTAACTTTGGTGTCTTCTTGCCTAGTCAGTAACACATCGGGACGCAATTGAATTACGCCTAATGTCTCTCTAAGGCCACTGTAAATGTGATGCTTATGGATCTTAGTGACACTAGTGCACATTTACCTGACTCAAAAAGGGGAGACTTGAGCAAGAACAGTCAATTAGGCGTCATCATGTTTGTTAAACGAGGAATACGGTGATTGATGGGGTCCGACGATTCCCCCTCTTACCACTGTTAGATTCACTTTGATCAACAGTGAGCGATTTTAAGTGATTTTCAGCGATTTTAAGCTTAATTTTTTTGGGTTTAACGAGGACAAGAGCTCAAGTGCATCAACTTGTGGCAGACTAATTCAACTCCATTATATGATTCAGCTGTCTCATATTGGAAAGGTTTAGGTGAGTTTTCTTAAAATGGACTTACCGCATACTTGGAGGCACAAAATTAGTTGCTTACACTGTTCTCGCATCTGAAGATTTTGAAGAAATAGTTACTTTTTAGTTCTATTCACTATCCTTAGCTACAATGCCCAGCATATAGTTAGTCTTGGGTAGATGACATCTCAATGCGCGCCGGTTAACGTTGCTAAATTGTAAACAAGTGAAGGGCTTTACTCAGTGACTTGAGAAAACTGCTTAGACAAAGAACTGCTTGGTAAATGAGAAGATTAAAACAAAGTTTTGCTTATTCAGAAAGCATGAAAATCTGTTTACACAGCAAATATTTATAGGCTAGTATTGTCCGGGGTCGTTCCTCTGCGTAACCTCCATATTGGTCTACATGGAGAAATTTGGTGATTTAGGGATGGATTGGCCAAGCAGGAATTACTCAGTAGTTGCCCGGTGTGAACCTATTTACACGGGTAAAACAAGGTAAAACCGATGTTGGTGATGGATCGCAAATCGGTGTGGTGACTACAGACTCCGATAGGAGCGGAACTTCTTGCGCCACAGACGCAAATTTGTCATACATGACGGAGAAGAAGTCATACGAAGAATTACACATCTATGTGATTATATTAACGACACATGATCTGTCTGAATAGGAATAAATGAAGTGTACGTTGACATTTAAACGACGTTCAAGGCCAAAAAAACGCCAAACTAATCCAGAATGCTAAGAAAACATTTAAGCATCTGAATTAACGACTTACGACCTAACTAGGCAAACTTGAAAGGTTTACTCCCAGAACATGTTTTAAATCGTGCTTTAGACTTGCCAATAGGAATGTGAGTAGATTTATCCTTTTCTTCAGTAACAACTTTAAAATTATGTATAATATTTGTCCGGTACGTGTAATAAGCCCTTCTGATGCGACTAAGGTGTTGCTCTAAATTTGTAGAAAAAAGAGGGAAGCAAATCGCCTACACCAGCTTTCTTACAATGTGCAGGAAAAGGCGCAGGGTATAACTCACTCTGCAGATGAGCTGGCAGCCAGCAAATCTGGGTTGATGGAGTAAGTGTTTCCTTGCTAATTTTAACGAACTTTAGATCTACCAAAATCTAACGGGGTATAAGTACCCCAATGAGAAGGCCACCATAATTAAGTTATATCCACAATAAAAAAGATTAAGGGAATATAATAGAGTATAAATGATTTTGAACTGCACAAGTTCTTACATTCCATGTAAAATGCTTTTAATGACTCGGTTCTCTTTTATTTACATTTTATAGGGAAATTAAAAAATATTCTTTTGTTTAAACTGCCACGAATTGTGGACTTTGGGATCAAACATTACCTTGAGGACTAACATGACAAATCTTAAATTGGGGTTATTTTATGCTCTTTCTCTGACCTCAAGAAACAAGCTTAGATAAATTTAAAGGTGTATGCTTACTGTGGCACTGCTTTTACATTACGTAGAATGCAGTGTGTTAGGTGACAAGTACCTCGGCTCCCTACTGCAGGTGCGCAACGTCGTACACACTTCCTGATGGGAGGCGGAATTAGCGATGCCTGCTGAAGTAATGTTCGCTTATGCTCCCTCGTAAGTATGAGGTAGACCTCGTCCACTTATGCAGAAGACTGGATGCACTAATATTGCCATGGCTTGAGGCTCAGTCACTCAGTAATAAGATCCACGGACAGATAGTCATTTTTTTTCTCCTTGGGAATCAAGATCATAAAGGTTTAGCGGTTAATTTTTTGCTTGTTTACCAACAACGGGCATTCTTATGGACAATAATCGCTTTAAG